>NW_027332466.1:300000-600000 GCF_002575655.3 Aegilops tauschii subsp. strangulata
GCGTATTTCGAGATTAGGATTTGTCACTCCGATTGTCGGAGAGGTATCTCTGGGCCCACTCGGTAATGCACATCACTATAAGCCTTGCAAGCATTGTAACTAATGAGTTAGTTGCGGGATGATGTATTACGGAACGAGTAAAGAGACTTGCCGGTAACGAGATTGAACTAGGTATCGAGATACCGACGATCGAATCTCGGGCAAGTAACATACCGATGACAAAGGGAACAACGTATGTTGTTATGCGGTTTGACCGATAAAGATCTTCGTAGAATATGTGGGAGCCAATATGAGCATCCAGGTTCCGCTAGTGGTTATTGACCGGAGAGGTGTCTCGGTCATGTCTACATAGTTCTCGAACCCGTAGGGTCCGCACGCTTAACGTTACGATGACAGTTATATCATGAGTTTATATGTTTTGATGTACCGAAGGAGTTCGGAGTCCCGGATGAGATCAGGGACTTGACGAGGAGTCTCGAAATGGTCGAGACGTAAAGATCGATATATTGGACGACTATATTCGGACTTCGGAAAGGTTCCGAGTGATTCGGGTATTTTTCGGAGTACCGGAGAGTTACGGGAATTCGTATTGGGCCTTAATGGGCCATACGGGAAAGGAGAGAAAGGCCCCAAAGGGTGGCCGCACCCCTCCCCATGGACTAGTCCGAATTGGACTAGGGAGGGGGGGCGCCCCCTTCCTTCTTTCTCCTTCTCCCTTCCCTTTTCCTACTCCAACAAGGAAAGGAGGAGTCCTACTCCCGGTGGGAGTAGGACTCCCCCCTTGGCGCGCCCTTCTCCTTGGCCGGTGGCCTCCCCCTTGCTCCTTTATATACGGGGGCAGGGGGCACCCCATAGACACAACAATTGATCATTGATCTCTTAGCCGTGTGCGGTGCCCCCCTCCACCATATTACACCTCGATAATATCGTAGCGGTGCTTAGGCGAAGCCCTGCGTCGGTAGAACATCATCATTGTCACCACGCCGTCGTGCTGACGAAACTCTCCCTCAACAGTCGGCTGGATCGGAGTTCGAGGGACGTCATCGAGCTGAACGTGTGCTGAACTCGGAGGTGCCGTGCGTTCGGTACTTGATCGGTCGGATCGTGAAGACGTACGACTACATCAACCGCGTTGTGTTAACGCTTCCGCTTTCGGTCTACGAGGGTACGTGGACAACACTCTCCCCTCTCGTTGCTATGCATCACCATGATCTTGCGTGTGCGTAGGAAAAATTTTGAAATTACTACGTTCCCCAACAGTGGCATCCGAGCCTGGTTTTATGCGCTGATGCTATGCACGAGTAGAACACAAGTGAGTTGTAGGCGATATAAGTCATACTGCTTACCAGCATGTCATACTTTGGTTCGGCGGTATTGTGAGATGAAGCGGCCCGGACCGACATTACGCGTACGCTTATGCGAGACTGGTTTCACCGTTGTGAGCACTCGTTGCTTAAAGGTGACTGGCGGGTGTCTGTCTCTCTCACTTTAGTTGAACCGAGTGTGGCTACGCCCGGTCCTTGCGAAGGTTAAAACAGCACCAACTTGACAAACTATCGTTGTGGTTTTGATGCGTAGGTAAGAACGGTTCTTGCTAAGCCCGTAGCAGCCACGTAAAACTTGCAACAACAAAGTAGAGGACGTCTAACTTGTTTTTGCAGGGCATGTTGTGATGTGATATGGTCAAGGCATGATGCTATATTTTATTGTATGAGATGATCATGTTTTGTAACCGAGTTATCGGCAACTGGCAGGAGCCATATGGTTGTCGCTTTATTGTATGCAATGCAATCGCCATGTAATTGTTTTACTTTATCACTAAGCGGTAGCGATAATAGTAAAAGCAATAAGTTGGCAAGACGATAACGATACTACGATGGAGATCAAGGTGTCGCGCCGGTGACGATGGTGACCATGACGGTGCTTCGGAGATGGAGATCACAAGCACAAGATGATGATGGCCATATCATATCACTTATATTGATTGCATGTGATGTTAATCTTTTATGCATCTTATCTTGCTTTGATTGATGGTAGCATTATAAGATGATCTCTCACTAAAATTTCAAGATAAAAGTGTTCTCCCTGAGTATGCACCGTTGCGAAAGTTCTTCGTGCTGAGACACCACGTGATGATCGGGTGTGATAGACTCTACATTCAAATACAACGGGTGCAAAACAGTTGCACACGCGGAATACTCAGGTTAAACTTGACGAGCCTAGCATATGCAGATATGGCCTCGGAACACGGAGACCGAAAGGTCGAGCGTGAATCATATAGTAGATATGATCAACATAGTGATGTTCACCATTGAAACTACTCCATCTCACGTGATGATCGGACATGGTTTAGTTGATTTGGATCACGTAATCACTTAGATGATTAGAGAGATGTCTATCTAAGTGGGAGTTCTTAAGTAATATGATTAATTGAACTTAAATTTATCATGAACTTAGTCCTGATAGTATTTTTGCAAATTATGTTGTAGATCAATAGCTCGCGTTGTTGCTTCCCTGTGTCTATTTTTGATATGTTCCTAGAGAAAAATTATGTTGAAAGATGTTAGTAGAAATGATGCGGATTGGATCCGTGATCTGAGGATTATCCTCATTGCTGCACAGAAGAATTATGTCCTTGATGCACCGCTAGGTGACAGACCTATTGCAGGAGCAGATGCAGACGTTATGAACGTTTGGCTAGCTCAATATGATGACTACTTGATAGTTTAGTGCACCATGCTTAACGGCTTAGAATCGGGACTTCAAAGACGTTTTGAACGTCATGGACCATATGAGATGTTCCAGGAGTTGAAGTTAATATTTCAAGCAAATACCTGAGTTGAGAGATATGAAGTCTCCAACAAGTTCTATAGCTAAAAGATGGAGGAGAATAGCTCAAGCAGTGAGCATGTGCTCAGATTGTCTGGGTACTACAATCGCTTGAATCAAGTGGGAGTTAATCTTCCAGATAAAATAGTGATTGACAGAATTCTCTAGTCACCATCACCAAGATAGTAGAACTTCGTGATGAACTATAGTATGCAAGGGATGACGAAAGTAATTCCCGCGCTCTTCGTGATGCTGAAATCGACGAAGGTAGAAATCAAGAAAAACATCAAGTGTTGATGGTTGACGAGACCACTAGTTTCAAGAAAAGGGCAAAGGGAAGAAGGGGAACTTCAAGAAGAACGGCAAGCAAGTTGCTGCTCAAGTGAAGAAGCCTAAGTTTGGTCCTAAGCCTAAGACTAAGTGCTTCTACTACAAAGGGACTGGTCACTGGAAGCGGAACTACCCCAACTATTTGGTGGATAACAAGGATGGCAAAGTGAACAAAGGTATATTGGATATACATCTTATTGATGTGTACTTTACTAGTGTTTATAGCAACCCCTCGGTATTTGATACTGGTTCAGTTGCTAAGAGTAGTAACTCGAAACGGGAGTTGCAGAATAAACAGAGACTAGTAAAAGGCGAGGTGACGATGTGTGTTGGAAGTAGTTCCAAGATTGATATGATCATCATCACACACTCCCTATACTTTCGGGATTAGTGATGAAACTAAATAAGTGTTATTTGGTGTTTGCGTTGAGCATGAATATATTTTGATCATGTTTGTTGCAATACGGTTATTCATTTAGATTAGAGAATAATTGTTGTTCTGTTTACATGAATAGAACCTTCTATGGTCATACACCCAATAAAATGGTTTGTTGGATCTCGATCGTAGCGATACACATATTCATAATAATGAAGCCAAAAGATGCAAAGTTAATAATGATAGTGCAACTTATTTGTGGCACTGCCGTTTAGGTCATATTGGTGTAAAGCGCATGAAGAAACTCCATACTGATGGGATTTTGGAATCACTTGATTATGAATCACTTGATGCTTGCGAACCGTGCCTCATGGGCAAGATGACTAAAACGCCGTTCTCCGGAACTATGAAGAGAGCAACAGATTTGTTAGAAATCATACATACAGATGTATGTGGTCCGATGAATATTGAGGCTCGTAGCAGGTATCATTATTTTCTGACCTTCACAGATGATTTGAGCAGATATGGGTATATCTACTTAATGAAATAGAAGTCTGAAACATTTGAAAAGTTCATATAATTTCAGAGTGAAGCGGAAAATCATCGTAACAAGAAAATAAAGTTTCTACGATCTGATCGTGGAGAAGAGTATTTGAGTTACAAGTTTGGCCTTCAGTTAAAACAATGTGAAATAGTTTTCACTACTCACGCCACCTGGAATACCACGGTGTAATGGTATGTCCAAACATCGTAACCGTACTTTATTAGATATGGTGCAATATATGATGTCTCTTACCGATCTACCACTATCGTTTTGGGGTTATGCATTAGAGACAGCTGCATTCACGCTAAATAGGGTACCATCTAAATCCGTTGAGACGACATATTATGAACTGTGGTTTGGCAAGAAACCAAAGTTGTCGTTTCTTAAAGTTTGGGGTTGCGATGCTTATGTGAAAAAGTTTCATCCTGATAAGCTCAAACCCAAATCGGAGAAATGTGTCTTCATAGGATACCCAAAGGAGACAGTTGGGTACACCTTCTATCACAGATCCGAAGGCAAGACATTCGTTGCTAAGTATGGATCCTTTCTAGAGAAGGAGTTTCCCTTGAAAGAAGTGAGTGGGAAGAAAGTAGAACTTGATGAGGTAATTGTACCTGCTCCCTTATTGGAAAGTAGTTCATCGCAGAAACCAATTTCTGTGACGCCTATACCAATTAGTGAGGAAGTTAATGATGATGATCATGGAACTTCAGATCAAGTTATTACTGAACCTCGTAGGTCCCAGAGTAAGATCCGCACCAGAGTGGTACGGTAATCCTGTTCTGGAGGTCATGTTACTTGACCATGACGAACCTACGAACTATGAGGAAGCGATGATGAGCCCAGATTCCGCAAAATGGCTTGAGGCCATGAAATCTGAGATGAGATCCATGTATGAGAACAAAGTATGGACTTTGATTGACTTGCCCAATGATCGGCGAGCCATTGAGATTAAATGGATCTTCAAGAGGAAGACAGACAGTGATAGTAGTGTTACTATCTACAAAGCTAGAATTGTCGCAAAAAGGTTTTCGACAAGTTCAAGGTGTTGACTACGATGAGAGTTTCTCACTCGTATCTATGCTTAAGTCTGTCTGAATCATGTTAGCAATTGCCGCATTTTATGAAATATGGCAAATGGATAAACAAAACTGCATTCCTTAATGGATTTATTAAAGAAGAGTTGTATATGATGCAACCAGGAGGTTTTGTCAATCCTAAAAGTGCTAACAAAATATGCAAGCTCCAGCGATCCATCTATGGACTGGTGCAATCATCTCGGAGTTGGAATATACGCTTTGATAAGTTGATCAAAGGATATAGTTTTATACAGACTTGCGGTGAAGCCTGTATTTACAAGAAAGTGAGTGGGAGCACTACAGCATTTCTGATAAGTATATGTGAATGACATATTGTTGATCAGAAATAATGTAGAATTATTCTGCAAAGCATAAAGGAGTGTTTGAAAGGAGTTTTTCAAAGAAAGACCTCGGTGAAGCTGCTTACATATTGAGCATCAAGATCTATAGAGATAGATCAAGACGCTTGATAAGTTTTTTCAATAAGTACATACCTTAACAAGATTTTGAAGTAGTTCAAAATAGAACAGTCAAAGAAAGAGTTCTTGCCTGTGTTACAAGGTGTGAAATTGAGTAAGACTCAAAGCCCGACCACGGCAGAAGATAGAAAGAGAATGAAAGTCATTCCATGTGCCTTGGCCATAGGTTCTATAAAGTATGCCATGCTGTGTCCAGATCTATTGAATACCCTACACTGATTTTTAGCAAGGGAATACAATAGTGATCTAGGAGTAGATCACTGGACAGCGGTCAAAATCATCCTTAGTGGAATAAGGATATGTTTCTCGATTATAGAAGTGACAAAAGGTTCGTCGTAAAGGGTTACGTCGATGCAAGTTTTGACACTAGTCTAGATGACTCTAAGTCTCGGTCTAGATACATATTGAAAGTGGGAGCAATTAGGTAGAGTAGCTCCGTGTAGAGCATTGTAGACATAGAAATTTGCAAAATACTTAGGGATCTGAATGTGACAGACCCGTTGACTAAAATTATCTCACAAGCAAAACATAATCACACCTTAGTACTCTTTGGGTGTTAATCACATAGCGATGTGAACTAGATTATTGACTCTAGTAAACCCTTTGGGTGTTGGTCACATGACGATGTGAACTATGGGTGTTAATCACATGGTGATGTGAACTATTGATGTTAAATCACATGGCGATGTGAACTAGATTATTGACTCTAGTGCAAGTGGGAGACTGAAGGAAATATGCCCTGGAGGCAATAATAAAGTTATTATTTATTTCCTTATATCATGATAAATGTTTATTATTCATGCTAGAATTGTATTAACTGGAAACTTGATACATGTGTGAATACATAGACAAACAGAGTGTCACTAGTATGCCTCTACTTGACTAGCTCGTTGATCAAAGATGGTTATGTTTCCTAGCCATAGACATGAGTTGTCATTTGATTAACGGGATCACATCATTAGGAGAATGATGTGATTGACTTGACCCATTCCGTTAGCTTAGCACTCGATCGTTTAGTATGTTGCTATTGCTTTCTTCATGACTTATACATGTTCCTATGACTATGAGATTATGCAACTCCCGTTTACCGGAAGAACACTTTGTGTGCTACCAAACGTCATAACGTAACTGGGTGATTATAAAGGTGCTCTACAAGTGTCTCCGAAGGTACTTGTTGGGTTGGCGTATTTCGAGATTAGGATTTGTCACTCCGATTGTCGGAGAGGTATCTCTGGGCCCACTCGGTAATGCACATCACTATAAGCCTTGCAAGCATTGTAACTAATGAGTTAGTTGCGGGATGATGTATTACGGAACGAGTAAAGAGACTTGCCGGTAACGAGATTGAACTAGGTATCGAGATACCGACGATCGAATCTCGGGCAAGTAACATACCGATGACAAAGGGAACAACGTATGTTGTTATGCGGTTTGACCGATAAAGATCTTCGTAGAATATGTGGGAGCCAATATGAGCATCCAGGTTCCTCTATTGGTTATTGACCGGAGAGGTGTCTCGGTCATGTCTACATAGTTCTCGAACCCGTAGGGTCCGCACGCTTAACGTTACGATGACAGTTATATCATGAGTTTATATGTTTTGATGTACCGAAGGAGTTCGGAGTCCCGGATGAGATCAGGGACTTGACGAGGAGTCTCGAAATGGTCGAGACGTAAAGATCGATATATTGGACGACTATATTCGGACTTCGGAAAGGTTCCGAGTGATTCGGGTATTTTTCGGAGTACCGGAGAGTTACGGGAATTCGTATTGGGCCTTAATGGGCCATACGGGAAAGGAGAGAAAGGCCCCAAAGGGTGGCCGCACCCCTCCCCATGGACTAGTCCGAATTGGACTAGGGAGGGGGGCGCCCCCTTCCTTCTTTCTCCTTCTCCCTTCCCTTTTCCTACTCCAACAAGGAAAGGAGGAGTCCTACTCCCGGTGGGAGTAGGACTCCCCCCTTGGCGCGCCCTCCTCCTTGGCCGGCGGCCTCCCCCTTGCTCCTTTATATACGGGGGCAGGGGGCACCCCATAGACACAACAATTGATCATTGATCTCTTAGCCGTGTGCGGTGCCCCCCTCCACCATATTACACCTCGATAATATCGTAGCGGTGCTTAGGCGAAGCCCTGCGTCGGTAGAACATCATCATTGTCACCACGCCGTCGTGCTGACGAAACTCTCCCTCAACACTCGGCTGGA
Organism: Aegilops tauschii subsp. strangulata; assembly: GCF_002575655.3. NCBI lineage: Eukaryota > Viridiplantae > Streptophyta > Magnoliopsida > Poales > Poaceae > Aegilops > Aegilops tauschii. The sequence goes on from NW_027332466.1 coordinate 307,842, forward strand.
TCGGAGTTCGAGGGACGTCATCGAGCTGAACGTGTGCTGAACTCGGAGGTGCCGTGCGTTCGGTACTTGATCGGTCGGATCGTGAAGACGTACGACTACATCAACCGCGTTGTGTTAACGCTTCCGCTTTCGGTCTACGAGGGTACGTGGACAACACACTCCCCTCTCGTTGCTATGCATCACCATGATCTTGCGTGTGCGTAGGAAAAATTTTGAAATTACTACGTTCCCCAACAATATGGATATATATAGGCGAAAGAAGTCGGTCAGGGAAGCCACGAGGGGCCCACGAGGGTGGAGGGCGCGCCCAAGGTGGGTGGGCGCGCCCCCTGCCTCATGCCTTCCTCGTTGCTTCCCTTACGTACACTCCAAGTCTTCTGGATTGCTTCCGTTCCAAAAATAACTCTCCCGAAGGTTTCATTCCGTTTGGACTCCGTTTGATATTCCTTTTCTGCGAAACACTGAAACAAGGAGAAAAACAGAAACTGGCACTGGGCTCTGGGTTAATAAGTTAGTGCCAAAATAATATAAAAGTGCATAGTAAAGCCCATTAAACATCCAAGATGGATAATATAATAGCATGAATACTTCATAAATTATAGATACGTTGGAGACGTATCAACATGCAGCACATGTTGCCTTCACTTCAATCCGTCCAATCCATGTTCATTTCACCCACTGATATATAATAACTCTTCATGCTTGCATCATGCATAATCATAATAACAAGTCCTACTAATCATCATCATACAACTTCTACTTGTTATTAATAACAAGTCATACGATCATCATCCTCATAGTCATCGAACCAACCCAACATAATTGTTCTTAGCACATGATCATCAGTATTAGGTAGGACCTAAATCCCTCTTTAAGGTAAAATAGCATAAAACAATATAGGCCCTGACTCTCCGTTGTGGAGAACGGAGATCATCATGTCTCCAATTCTTGCGCTTCACTTCCTTTTGCTTCCAAGAACCTCCTTACGACTGTCCATACATTTTTTCCATTCTTTGATTTTCATGTCTCCACTTCTTTTAGAAATCCGATATGAACAGGTGAGATTCGTAGGATGACCTGGCCGTATGTTCAAAACATCAAGGCGACCATTCTGATACATCAGATGAGGCACACAATCATTCGGGATTATCTGTTGAAAAACATTGTAATAACTTCGTAGTTAGCAATGTAGTTAAGTTTTAAAAGAATTTATGCAAAAGATGCACGGATGTCGTAATAGTAAAAAAATCTTACCATGGCATCTCCATGGATGTTACCGTAGTTCAACACGTGCACTAGTGGCACGTATTCACCATAATGTGGAGGAGTTTTATAATAGATATTGTAATTCTCAAGATCAGTACAAAATGCGACCAGATGATTTTTCTCCTGATAAGTTAACTCAGAGCCATCGGTGTAGTGGGTTTTGTCTACCATCTTCCGCACATTGTTTAAACAATGAAAATAAGCTGTCCATGGAAATAAGTTGTCAACTATTTTGAAATAAACAATATAAATTAGCTAATAACTATGTTTGAGAAACTCACATAGCGGTAGATTTGGAAGCGTATCAACAAGGACCCAAATGTCCATATTGTTTTGCTCGATGTCAGGATCACCAAGATCCATGGTGACAAGCATATCCTCATAAAAACCATACATCTTGCAAAGTGCTTCCCAATTTGGGCAACCAAAATGGGTTACGCTCTCAGAATTATACAGATTAACTTCAAAATCCATACCATGATTAGTCCTTAGGTGAATTTTCTTTGTTTCAAAACTTTCATGGTCTTCAAAACCCATCCTCTCCAAGACATAGCGTCTTGCATGGCATGCGATAAGCTAGTCGAATTGTAAAAGATGAAAATTACACGTTGAAATAGTTGAAGTTGTGCTTAATTACGAAAAAAAACACTTGTCGTCGTTGCGTACCGTTTCAACATCGAAGGTCTCCTCGAGCTTAATGATGAAGCGCCGATCTTCGTGCAGGTGAGGCCTGTCGCACAGACCTCGGTCGTTGTGGCACCAGTCGCACTCCCCCGGGAGACTTTCGTCGTCCGAGTACGACATTTCCTATGTTCATAATTCAAATATTAAACTTGTACAATTAAATATATGTACTAAATACCTAAATTAGATCATTATTATTCATCACAGGTTGACTATCGGTCTGTCGAGTCTTTTCTTGAAAACTCTCAGCTCACGTGGTGTATATATTCGACCGTCGGTGATGGTAGCTCCTCCTTTCATTCCCGAGTGCATTACACCAAATTGTCTAGCACACGGGAACGAAGGAGAAGCTACCCCCACGACAACAGTCAGGATTCTTCGTCCTCTCATATATATATGGTGGAGACTCTCCCTCACTGATTCCTCTCTGACATTTGCGACCGTCGGTGATGGTAGCTCCTCCTTTCGTTCCCGGGTGCATTACACCAAATTGTCTAGCACACGGGAACGAAAGAGAAGCTACCCCCACGACAATAGTCGGGATGCTTCGTCCTCTCATATATGGTGGAGACTCGACAGACTTAAAGTCAACCCAAAATATCATTTAATTATCTTTCTAAAAAAGGACATATCGAGCGCCTGAAATTTGCCGGAACTATTAATTTTCTTGCTAAAAATAAACTACTTCTATAGTAAAATAAAGTAGTTTTATTAAATCAACTAGTTCAACTACTAAGCACTTACTATAAATAAAATAAAGTAGTACTTACTAAAAATAAACTACTTCTATATATAGTAAAATAAAGTAGTTTTATTAAATCAACTAGTTCAACTACTAAGCACTTACTATAAATAAAATAAAGTAGTACTTACTAAAAATAAACTACTTCTATAGTAAAATAAAGTAGTTTTATTAAATCAACTAGTTCAACTACTAAGCACTTACTATAAATAAAATAAAGTAGTACTTACTAAAAAAACTAGTTTAACTAGTTCTATTATTTATCGACCCCCCCCTCATGTCGAAGTTATCAGGGAGGGGGTATATCGACAACGACATACCCGATAAAAAATAAGAAGAGGAAGAAGAAGAAAAAAAGAGGAGAAGAAGAAAGGAATAGAGAGGAGAAGATCGAAGAAAAAAAGAAGAAAAAAAGATGAGAAGAAGAAAGGAATAGAGGAGAAGAAGAAAAAATAGAAAAATATCCTCTTTTTTATTCTTCTTTTTTCCTCTTCTTATTTTTTCTTCTTCTCCTCTATTCCTTTCTTCTTCTCCTCTTTTTTATTCTTCTTTTTTCCTCTTCTTATTTATTTCTCCTCTTCTTCCTCTCCTCTTCTTCTCCTTCTTCTTCTCCTTCTTCCTCTTCTTATTTTCCTTTTTCCTCTCCTTATTTTTCTTCTTCTTCCTTCTTCCTTCTTCCTCTTTTCTTCCTTTTCCTTATTTTACTTTTTCCTCTACACTAACCTAAAATCGATATCTACTAACAACCTAAATAAAAAATCTGAAAAAACAGGACATATAATCATATATACACACATACATATAATCACACATATACATATAATCTGAAGAAAAAATCATAGGGGGCGCGGCGGCAGCGGCAGGGGCCAGTCCAGGGGGGAGGAGGAGGAGGGGATCGAGGCGGCGCTCACAGCGGGCGCGGCGACGGCGACGAGGAGGCAGGGCCGGCGCTGTCGGGGCAGGGGTGGCGCGGGGCGGGGACGGCGTCGGGACGGGGCGGGGGCGGCGTCGGAGGCAGGGCGACGACGGCGACGGCGAGGCGGAGGGGCAGCCTGGCGGCGGCGTCAGGGCGGGGAAGACGAACTGAATGAAAATTTTCACAAGTGTTGCCTTATATAGACGGAGCATTGGTCCTAGTTCATGGCACCAACCGGGACCAATGCCCCCTTTAGTCCCGGTTGGTGGCACCAACCGGGACTAAAGGGGGGCATTGGTCCCGGTTGGTGCCATGAACCGGTACCAATGCACCCCTTTAATCCTGGTTGGTGCCACGAACCGGGACCAACGGCCTTGCACAGCCGCGTGGTGGTGGGAGTTTAGTCCCACCTCGCTAGCTGAGAGAGAGCCGCACCTGTTTATAAGGTCCGGTGCGCCTGAGCTGTCGAGCTCCTCTCTAAAGCAGGCTTATGGGCCTAACCCCTCTGTACATGCCTGTGGGCCTACTCGGCCTTCTGCGGGCCTGAATCCTGGCCCACCTGCTTGGTTAGGTTTCTAGTCATATTCAGGCCGTGGTGGCCCAGTAGGCGGCATTTTTTTCCAGTTTTTTTGTTTTGTTTTTTGCATTATTTATTTTCTTTTTTTTTGCTTTCTTTTTTTAATTCTATTTGCTTTTAGGTCACAAAAATTATAAACTTTCTGTTAGTGCCATTAGTTTTCAAATTTGATTTTTGAGTGATTTTTTCCTACTATTTAATATTACTGTGTTATATCATTATACTCAATTTGGTAATTTTAGGTTATTTTAAAATCTGTTTTAATGAAAAACAGATTTTGTTATTTAGTTTGCTATTAAAGTTTCTAGCAAAAAATTTCTTTATGAAAATTATTTTTGCTTTTAATGTTTTGAACGAGTAAATAGCATAAAACTACCACAATTCGCGTTAGGGTTCCAGAAAACTACCGGAAATTTGTTTGTGACTAATACCTACCACTTTTGACGTCGGCTGTCTCAAAAAACCCAAATCACCATGTGATTCAAAATTGATCTGAATTATGACAAGTCGGGCCCGCTCCTAAACAAACCGTTTGTTTGACTGTTTAGTTTGACCGTTAACTTACATGTGAGGCCCACCTGTAAGCTTCATCTTCTTCTCTTTCTTCTCTCCTCCCCTCGCCTCTCCCCTCCCCTGATCTCTCTCTTTCCTCTGCTCCCGACCCGGTGACGGCCCTCTCACCTCCCAACCCGGCGACCACCCTCCCCAACCTACCTCTCTCCTCGGCCGCCGGAAGACATGCGTGGGAGGTCGCCCAGTGTGCGGCAATGCTCGCAGCCGGCGTATGGCAAGGCTCACGGCCAGCCGCCGCTCACGGCCGGCCACGGAGACGGGCTGCAGTTGGCCACCTCCACGGGCGCGGAGGCAGCCGGCGAGCAGCTCCACCACCCACGCCTCCTCCCTCCTCCCCATAGCTCACCTCCTATGGCATGTGCGCCGCCCGGCCCCATCTCCGGCGAAGCTCGGCTGACTCCCTCACGTCCTGCTGGCCTCCTTCAACTAAGGCCGAGTTCGCCTTGTTCACGTCCGACGGCCGCCGTGCCTGCCCCATCTGCAACGCCTCGAGGCGAGCTCGCCATGGCTGCCTCGCCCGCAGCCGGCAGCAGGGAGCCCTCGAGCTCTGCCGCGTGCAGCAGGGCAGGAGCGACGGCCTAGAGATCCGCCGCATGTAGCAGAGCAGCATCGACGGCGCCGCTGAAGGCCGGCCGATGCCCACATCAGCTCCGGCGACGAGCTCGCCGGCGGGGACCTGATTGCTTTTTATTTTATTTTTCAGGGACCCGATTGCTTTTTATTTTATTTTCAGGGACCTGATTTCTAATTGAGGTATGGAAGATTTTTTTTATTTGAATATGTGGAAGAGACACTGGCATGTAGGCCCCACATGTAAGTTAACGGTCAAACAAACTGTCAAACGAACTGTTATCTTACGAGCGGACCCCAGCTGTCATAAACCTGATCACATGTTAACCACTCGCCCATTTGGGTTTTTTGAGACAGCTGACGTCAAAAGTGGTAGGTATTAGTCACAAACAAATTTCCGGTAGTTTTTTGGAACCCTAACGCGAATTGTGGTCGTTTTATGCTATTCACTCGTTTTGAACAGAAAATTGTTAGATAATTTTAGTTGCATAAATTTTATATAATTTTAGTTTCAAAAATACTATAGGTTTATAAAAGATTTTTAGTTGATTCCTTTTGCTTTTAGTTGCATAAATTCTTAGAAAAATCTTTTTGCTTTTAATGTTTTGAACAGAAATAGAAACTTTCAACCTTTTTTGAACTTATTTGAACTCCAGACTTTTTCTATGTTCAAAATGGACCATTCAACCGGGACCTCATCAATTTTCAACCCTTTCTGACTTCATTTGTTATTTTTCATGCATTTACTGATTTGGTTGAGCTAAATGACCCTGAAATTGAAAAGCATTTCAAATGAACTCTGAAAAGGTTGAAAGTTGGCATGGCATCATCATTTCACCCACATAGCATGTGCAAAAAAGTAGAGAGGGTTACAGCAAAAACTGGATGCACTTCGTGTACAAAACGGACAATCTCTTTCGAAGTATCAGGGTTTCATATGGAAACTCGTCTGTTACATGGATATTCTTGATCAAAGGCATTATCATAATAGTTGTGGAGAGAAAGTCTTCACTTTTACTTCGCTTATGTCCTTTGCTTATTGCGCCGTAACCATGGATAATCTTCATCGTTTAACAGGGTGCTTGGGTCAGCCTTGACTTTGATGGGAGGAATTTCATGAAACTTTTCATAATCTTCGGACATGTATGTCTTGCCCTCCACTCCCGCGATGTCTCTTTTTCCTGAAAGAACTATGTGGCGCTTTGGCTCATTGTATTATGTGTTCGCTTCCTTATCTTTTCTTTTTCTCGGTTTCGTAGACATGTCCTTCACATAGAAAACTTGTGCCACATCATTGGCTAGGACGAACGGTTTGTCTGTGTACCCAAGATTGTTCAGATCCACTGTTGTCATTCCGTACTGTGGGTCTACCTGTACCCCGCCTCCTGACAGATTGACCCATTTGCACTTAAACAAAGGGACCTTAAAATCATGTCCGTAGTCAAGTTCCCATATGTCCACTATGTAACCATAATATGTGTCCTTTCCCCTATTGGTTACTGCATCAAAGCGGACACCGCTGTTTTGGTTGGTGCTCTTTTCATCTTGGGCGATCGTGTAAAATGTATTCCCATTTATCTCGTATCCTTTGTAAGCCAATACAGTCGAAGATGGTCCCCTGGACAACGAGTACAGTGTTGGAAATATGCCCTAGAGGCAATAATAAATGGTTATTATTATATTTCTTTGTTCATGGTAATTGTCTATTGTTCATGCTATAATTGTATTGTCCGGAAATCGTAATACATGTGTGAATACATAGACCACAAAGTGTCCCTAGTAAGCCTCTAGTTGACTAGCTCGTTGATCAACAGATAGTCATGGTTTCCTGACTATGGACATTGGATGTCATTGATAACGGGATCACATCATTAGGAGAATGATGTGATGGACAAGACCCAATCCTAAGCATAGCATAAAAGATCGTGTAGTTTCGTTTGCTAGAGCTTTTCCAATGTCAAGTATCTTTTCCTTAGACCATGAGATCGTGCAACTCCCGGATACCGTAGGAGTGCTTTGGGTGTGCCAAACGTCACAACGTACTGGGTGACTATAAAGGTGCATTACGGGTATCTCCGAAAGTGTCTGTTGGGTTGGCACGGATCAAGACTGGGATTTGTCATTCCGTGTGACGGAGAGGTATCTCTGGGCCCACTCGGTAATGCATCATCATAATGAGCTCAATGTGACTAAGGCGTTAGTCACGGGATCATGCATTGCGGTACGAGTAAAGAGACTTGCCGGTAACGAGATTGAACAAGGTATTGGGATACCGACGATCGAATCTCGGGCAAGTAACATACCGATTGACAAAGGGAATTGCATACGGATTGATTGAATCCTCGACACCGTGGTTCATTCGATGAGATCATCGTGGAACATGTGGGAGCCAACATGGGTATCACATCCCGCTGTTGGTTATTGACCGGAGAGGCGTCTCGGTCATGTCTGCATGTCTCCCGAACCCGTAGGGTCTACACACTTAAGGTCCGGTGACGCTAGGGTTGTAGAGATATATGTATGCGGAAACCCGAAAGTTGTTCGGAGTCCCGGATGAGATCCCGGACGTCACGAGAGGTTCCGGAATGGTCCGGAGGTGAAGAATTATATATAGGAAGTCAAGTTTCGGCCACCGGGAAAGTTTCGGGGATTACCGGTATTGTACCGGGACCACCGGAAGGGTCCCGGGGGTCCACCGGGTGGGGCCACCTGTCCCGGAGGGCCCCGTGGGCTGAAAGTGGAAGGGAACCAGCCCTTAGTGGGCCGGGGCGCCCCCCTTGGGCCTCCCCCCATGCGCCTAGGGTTGGGAACCCTAGGGGGGAGCTTCCCCCTTGCCTTGGGGGGCAAGGCACCCCTTTCCACCCCTTGGCCGCCGCCCCCCCAACCCTAGATGGGTTTTGGCCGCCCCCCCCCCCCTCCCAAGGGGGCCTATATAAAGGGGGGAGGGAGGGCAGCAACCTACAGCCTTGGGCGCCTCCCTCCCCCCCTGCAACACCTCTCTCTCTCGCAGAAGCTTGGCGAAGCCCTGCCGGAGACCCGCTACATCCACCACCACGCCGTCGTGCTATTGGATCTCCATCAACCTCTCCTCCCCCCTTGCTGGATCAAGAAGGAGGAGACGTCGCTGCACCGTACGTGTGTTGAACGCGGAGGTGTCGTCCGTTCGGCACTCGGTCATCGGTGATTTGGATCACGGCGAGTACGACTCCGTCATCCACGTTCATTGGAACGCTTCCGCTCGCGATCTACAAGGGTATGTAGATGCACTCCTTTCCCCTCGTTGCTAGTAGACTCCATAGATGCATCTTGGTGAGCGTAGGAAAATTTTAAATTATGCTACGATTCCCAACAGTGGTATTAGAGCCAGGTTTATGCGTAGTTACTATGCACGAGTAGAACACAAAGAAGTTGTGGGCGTTGAGTTTGCCAATTCTTCTTGCCGCTACTAGTCTTTTCTTGTTTCGTCCGTATTGTAGGATGAAGCGGCCCGGACCGACCTTACACGTACACTTACGTGAGACAGGTTCCACCGACTGACATGCACTAGATGCATAAGGTGGCTAGCGGGTGTCTGTCTCTCCTACTTTAGTCGGAACGGATTCGATGAAAAGGGTCCTTATGAAGGGTAAATAGAAATTGGCAAATCACGTTGTGGTCATACGTAGGTAAGAAAACGTTCTTGCTAGAAACCTACAAACCACGTAAAAACTTGCAACAACAATTAGAGGACGTCTAACTTGTTTTTGCAGCAAGTGCTATGTGATGTGATATGGCCAGAAGATGTGATGAATGATATATGTGATGTATGAGATTGATCATATTCTTGTAATAGGAATCACGACTTGCATGTCTATGAGTATGACAACCGGCAGGAGCCATAGGAGTTGTCTTTATTATTTTGTATGACCTGCGTGTCATTGAATAATGCCATGTAAATTACTTTACTCTGTTGCTAAACGCGTTAGCCATAGAAGTAGAAGTAATCGTTGGCGTGACGACTTCATGAAGACACAATGATGGAGATCATGATGATGGAGATCATGGTGTCATGCCGGTGACGAAGATGATCATGGTGCCCCGAAGATGGAGATCAAAGGAGCATAATGATATTGGCCATATCATGTCACTATTTGATTGCATGTGATGTTTATCATGTTTTTGCATCTTATTTGCTTAGAACGACGGTAGTAAGTAAGATGATCCCTTATAATAATTTCAAGAAAGTGTTCACCCTAACTGTGCACCGTTGCGAAGGTTCGTTGTTTCGAAGCACCACGTGATGATCGGGTGTGATAGATTCTAACGTTCGAATACAACGGGTGTTGACGAGCCTAGCATGTACAGACATGGCCTCGGAACACACGCTATACACTTAGGTTGACTTCACGAGCCTAGCATGTACAGACATGGCCTTGGAACACGGAGGACCGAAAGGTCGAGCATGAGTCGTATAGAAGATACGATCAACATGGAGATGTTCACCGATCTTGACTAGTCCGTCTCACGTGATGATCGGACACGGCCTAGTTAAACTCGGATCATGTTTCACTTAGATGACTAGAGGGATGTCTATCTGAGTGGGAGTTCATTAAATAATTTGATTAGATGAACTTAATTATCATGAACTTAGTCTAAAATCTTTACACTATGTATTGTAGATCAAATGGCCAACGTTGTCCTCAATTTCAACGCGTTCCTAGAGAAAACCAAGCTGAAAGATGATGGCAGCAACTATACGGACTGGGTCCGGAACCTGAGGCTCATCCTCATAGTAGCCAAGAAAGATTATGTCTTAGAAGCACCGCTAGGTGATGCACCAATCCCACAGAACCAAGACGTTATGAACGCTTGGCAATCACGTGCTGATGATTACTCCCTCGTTCAGTGCGGCATGCTTTACAGCTTAGAACCGGGTCTCCAAAAGCGTTTTGAGAAACATGGAGCATATGAGATGTTCGAGGAGCTGAAACTGGTTTTTCAAGCTCATGCCCGGGTCGAGAGATATGATGTCTCCGACAAGTTCTTCAGCTGTAAAATGGAGGAGAATAGTTCTGTTAGTGAGCACATACTCAGAATGTCTGGGTTGCACAACCGCTTGTCTCAGCTGGGAGTTAATCTCCCGGATGACGCGGTCATTGACAGAATCCTCCAGTCGCTTCCACCAAGCTACAAGAGCTTTGTGATGAACTACAATATGCAGGGGATGGAAAAGACCATTCCCGAGGTATATTCAATGCTGAAATCAGCGGAAGGGGAGATCAGAAAAGAACATCAAGTGTTGATGGTGAATAAAACCACCAAGTTCAAGAAGGGCAAGGGTAAGAAGAACTTCAAGAAGGACGGCAAGGGAGTTGCCGCGCCCGGTAAACCAGTTACTGGGAAGAAGTCAAAGAATGGACCCAAACCCGGGACTGAGTGCTTTTATTGCAAGGGAAGTGGTCACTGGAAGCGGAACTGCCCCAAATATTTAGCGGACAAGAAGAAGGCCGGCAATACCCAAGGTATATGTGATATACAAGTAATTGATGTGTACCTTACCAGTACTCGTAGTAGCTCCTGGGTATTTGATACCGGTGCGGTTGCTCATATTTGTAACTCAAAGCAGGAACTACGGAATAAACGGAGACTGGCAAAGGACGAGGTGATGATGCGCGTCGGGAATGGTTCCAAGGTCGATGTGATCGCCGTCGGCACGCTACCTCTGCATCTACCCACGGGATTAGTTTTAAACCTCAATAATTGTTATTTAGTGCCAGCTTTGAGCATGAACATTGTGTCTGGATCTCGTTTAATTCGAGATGGCTACTCATTTAAATCCGAGAATAATGGTTGTTCTATTTATTTGAGAGATATGTTTTATGGTCATGCCCCGCTGGTCAATGGTTTATTTTTGATGAATCTCGAACGTGATGTTACACATGTTCATAGTGTGAATACCAAAAGATGTAAAGTTGATAACGATAGTCCCACATACTTGTGGCACTGCCGCCTTGGTCACATTGGTGTCAAGCGCATGAAGAAGCTCCATGCAGATGGACTTTTGGAGTCTCTTGATTACGAATCATTTGACACGTGCGAACCATGCCTCATGGGTAAGATGACCAAGACTCCGTTCTCCGGAACAATGGAGCGAGCAACCAACTTATTGGAAATCATACATACCGATGTGTGTGGCCCAATGAGTGTTGAGGCTCGCGGAGGATATCGTTATGTTCTCACTCTCACTGATGATTTAAGTAGATATGGATATGTCTACCTGATGAAACACAAGTCTGAAACCTTTGAAAAGTTCAAAGAATTTCAGAGTGAGGTTGAGAATCAACGTGACAGGAGAATAAAATTCCTACGATCAGATCGTGGTGGAGAATATTTAAGTCACGAGTTTGGTGCACACTTAAGGAAATGTGGAATAGTTTCACAACTCACGCCGCCTGGAACACCTCAGAGAAATGGTGTGTCCGAACGTCGTAATCGCACTCTATTGGATATGGTGCGATCTATGATGTCTCTTACCGATTTACCGCTCTCATTTTGGGGTTATGCTTTAGAGACTGCCGCATTCACTTTAAATAGGGCTCCGTTGAGACGACACCGTATGAATTATGGTTTGGGAAGAAACCTAAGCTGTCGTTTCTAAAAGTTTGGGGATGCGATGCTTATGTCAAGAAACTTCAACCTGAAAAGCTCGAACCCAAATCGGAAAAATGCGTCTTCATAGGATACCCTAAGGAAACTATTGGGTATACCTTCTACCTCAGATCCGAAGGCAAGATCTTCCTTGCCAAGAACGGGTCCTTTCTGGAGAAGGAGTTTCTCTCGAAAGAATTGAGTGGGAGGAAAGTGGAACTTGATGAGGTGATAGTCACCCCTTCCGAACCGGAAAGTAGCGCAGCGCGGGAAAATGTTCCTGTGGTGCCTACACCGACTGGGGAGGAAGTTAATGATGATGATCATGAAGCTTCGGATCAAGTTACTGAACTTCGTAGGTCCACAAGGACACGTTCCGCACCAGAGTGGTACGGCAACCCTGTCCTGGAAATCATGTTGTTAGACAACGGTGAACCTTCGAACTATGAAGAAGTGATGGCGGGCCCGGATTTCGACAAATGGCTAGAAGCCATGAAATCCGAGATATAATCCATGTATGAAAACAAAGTATGGACTTTGACTGACTTGCCCGATGAGCGGCGAGCCATAGAAAACAAATGGATCTTTAAGAAGAAGACGGACGCGGGTGGTAATGTGACCATCTACAAAGCTCGACTTGCCGCTAAGGGTTATCGACAAGTTCAAGGGGTTGACTACGATGAGACTTTCTCACCCGTAGCGAAGCTGAAGTCCGTCCGAATCATGTTAGCAATTGCCGCATACTATGATTATGAGATATGGCAGATGACGTCAAAACGGCATTCCTTAACGGCTTCCTTAAGGAAGAGTTTTATATGATGCAGCCGGAAGGTTTTGTCGATCCTAAGAATGCTAACAAAGTATGCAAGCTCCAGCGTTCAATCTATGGGCTGGTGCAAGCATCTCGGAGTTGGAACATTCGCTTTGATGAGATGATCAAAGCGTTTGGATTTACACAGACTTATGGAGAAGCCTGTCTTTACAAGAAAGTGAGTGGGAGCTCCGTAGCATTTCTCATATTATATGTGGATGACATACTATTGATGGGAAATGATATAGAATTCTTGGAAAGTATAAAGGCCTATTTGAATAAGTGTTTTTCAATGAAGGACCTTGGAGAAGCTGCTTATATATTAGCCATCAAGATCTATAGAGATAGATCAAGACGCCTCATTGGTCTTTCACAGAGTACATACCTTGACAAGATATTGAAGAAGTTCAGTATGGATCAGTCCAAGAAGGGGTTCTTGCCTGTATTGCAAGGTGTGCAATTGAGCACGGCTCAATGCCCGATCACGGCAGAAGATATAGAAGAGATGAGTGTCATCCCCTATGCCTCGGCCATAGGGTCTATTATGTATGCCATGCTGTGTACCAGACCTGATGTAAACCTTGTCGTAAGTTTGGTAGGAAGGTACCAAAGTAATCCCGGCAAGGAACACTGGACAGCGGTCAAGAATATCCTGAAGTACCTGAAGAGGACTAAGGATATGTTTCTCATTTATGGAGGTGACGAAGAGCTCGTTGTAAAGGGTTACGTCGACGCTAGCTTCGACACAGATCTGGATGACTCGAAGTCACAGACTGGATACGTGTATATTTTGAATGGAGGAGCAGTAAGCTGGTGCAGTTGCAAGCAAAGCGTCGTGGCGGGATCTACATGTGAAGCGGAGTACATGGCAGCCTCGGAGGCAGCACAGGAAGCAGTCTGGATGAAGGAGTTCATTACCGACCTAGGGGTGATTCCCAATGCGTCGGGCCCAATGACTCTCTTCTGTGACAACACTGGAGCTATTGCCCTTGCGAAGGAGCCCAGGTTTCACAGGAAGACCAGGCATATCAAGCGTCGCTTCAACTCCATTCGTGAAAGTGTTCAAAATGGAGACATAGATATTTGTAAAGTACACACGGACCTGAATGTAGCAGATCCGTTGACTAAACCTCTCCCTAGGGCAAAACATGATCAACACCAGGACGCAATGGGTGTTCGATTCATCACAATGTAACTAGATTATTGACTCTAGTGCAAGTGGGAGACTGTTGGAAATATGCCCTAGAGGCAATAATAAATGGTTATTATTATATTTCTTTGTTCATGGTAATTGTCTATTGTTCATGCTATAATTGTATTGTCCGGAAATCGTAATACATGTGTGAATACATAGACCACAAAGTGTCCCTAGTAAGCCTCTAGTTGACTAGCTCGTTGATCAACAGATAGTCATGGTTTCCTGACTATGGACATTGGATGTCATTGATAACGGGATCACATCATTAGGAGAATGATGTGATGGACAAGACCCAATCCTAAGCATAGCATAAAAGATCGTGTAGTTTCGTTTGCTAGAGCTTTTCCAATGTCAAGTATCTTTTCCTTAGACCATGAGATCGTGCAACTCCCGGATACCGTAGGAGTGCTTTGCGTGTGCCAAACGTCACAACGTAACTGGGTGACTATAAAGGTGCATTACGGGTATCTCCGAAAGTGTCTGTTGGGTTGGCACGGATCAAGACTGGGATTTGTCACTCCGTGTGACGGAGAGGTATCTCTGGGCCCACTCGGTAATGCATCATCATAATGAGCTCAATGTGACTAAGGCGTTAGTCACGGGATCATGCATTGCGGTACGAGTAAAGAGACTTGCCGGTAACGAGATTGAACAAGGTATTGGGATACCGACGATCGAATCTCGGGCAAGTAACATACCGATTGACAAAGGGAATTGCATACGGATTGATTGAATCCTCGACACCATGGTTAATCCGATGAGATCATCGTGGAACATGTGGGAGCCAACATGGGTATCCAGATCCCGCTGTTGGTTATTGACCGGAGAGGCGTCTCGGTCATGTCTGCATGTCTCCCGAACCCGTAGGGTCTACACACTTAAGGTCCGGTGACGCTAGGGTTGTAGAGATATATGTATGCGGAAACCCGAAAGTTGTTCGGAGTCCCGGATGAGATCCCGGACGTCACGAGAGGTTCCGGAATGGTCCGGAGGTGAAGAATTATATATAGGAAGTCAAGTTTCGGCCACTGGGAAAGTTTCGGGGGTTACCGGTATTGTACCGGGACCACCGGAAGGGTCCCGGGGGTCCACCGGGTGGGGCCACCTGTCCCGGAGGGCCCCATGGCCTGAAAGTGGAAGGGAACCAGCCCTTAGTGGGCTGGGGCGCCCCCCTTGGGCCTCCCCCCATGCGCCTAGGGTTGGGAACCCTAGGGGGAGCTTCCCCCTTGCCTTGGGGGGCAAGGCACCCCTTTCCACCCCTTGGCCGCTGCCCCCCAACCCTAGATGGGTTTTGGCCGCCCCCCCCCCCCTCCCAAGGGGGCCTATATAAAGGGGGGGAGGGAGGGCAGCAACCTACAGCCTTGGGCGCCTCCCTCCCCCCTGCAACACCTCTCTCTCTCTCTCTCGCAGAAGCTTGGCGAAGCCCTGCCGGAGACCCGCTACATCCACCACCACGCTGTCGTGCTGTTGGATCTCCATCAACCTCTCCTCCCCCCTTGCTGGATCAAGAAGGAGGAGACGTCGCTGCACCGTACGTGTGTTGAACGAGGAGGTGCCGTCCGTTCGGCACTCGGTCATCGGTGATTTGGATCACGGCGAGTACGACTCCGTCATCCACGTTCATTGGAACGCTTCCGCTCGCGATCTACAAGGGTATGTAGATGCACTCCTTTCCCCTCATTGCTAGTAGACTCCATAGATGCATCTTGGTGAGCGTAGGAAAATTTTAAATTATGCTACGATTCCCAACATACAGCTCATCACAAACACTGGTGTCACCTCTGAGACGTGTTTCCAACCAACTGCCAAAAGTCCTGATGTGTTCACATGTAATCCAGTCGTCACACTGCTCCGGGTGTTTGGAGCACAGACTGTTCTTGTGTTCATCGACATACGGGGTCACCAAGGTAGAGTTCTGTAGAACTGTGTAGTGTGCTTCAGACCAAGAATGCCCGTCCCTGCATATTATTGAGTCCCCTCCAAGCGTGCCTTTTCCAGTCAGTCTCCCCTCATACCACGATTTAGGGAGACCAATCTTATTAAGGCCAGGAATGAAGTCAACACAAAATCCAACTACATCCTCTGTTTGATAGCCCATGGAGATGCTTCCTTCTGGCATAGCGCGGTTACGGACATATTTCTTTAGGACTCCCATGAACCTCTCAAAGGGGAACATATTGTGTAGAAATACGGGGCCAGAATGACAATCTCATCAACTAGATGAACTAGGACGTGCGTCATGATATTGAAGAAGGATGGTGGGAACACCAGCTCGAAACTGACAAGACATTGCGCCATATCACTCCTGTGCCTTGGTATGATTTCTGGATCGATCACCTTCTGGGCAACCAAAATGGATTACGCTCTCAGAATTAAACAGATTTACTTCAAAATCCATACCATGATGAGTACTTAGGTGAATTTTCTTTGTTTCAAAACTTTCATGGTCTTCAAAACCCATCCTCTCCAAGACATAGCGTCTTGCATGGCATGCGATAAGCTAGTCGAATTGTAAAAGATGAAAATTACACGTTGAAATAGTTGAAGTTGTGCTTAATTACGAAAAAAAACACTTGTCGTCGTTGCGTACCGTTTCAACATCGAAGGTCTCCTCGAGCTTAATGATGAAGCGCCGATCTTCGTGCAGGTGAGGCCTGTCGCACAGACCTCGGTCGTTGTGGCACTAGTCGCACTCCCCCGGGAGACTTTCGTCGTCCGAGTACGACATTTCCTATGTTCATAATTCAAATATTAAACTTGTACAATTAAATATATGTACTAAATACCTAAATTAGATCATTATTATTCATCACAGGTTGACTATCGGTCTGTCGAGTCTTTTCTTGAAAACTCTCAGCTCACGTGGTGTATATATTCGACCGTCGGTGATGGTAGCTCCTCCTTTCATTCCCGAGTGCATTACACCAAATTGTCTAGCACACGGGAACGAAGGAGAAGCTACCCCCACGACAACAGTCAGGATTCTTCGTCCTCTCATATATATATGGTGGAGACTCTCCCTCACTGATTCCTCTCTGACATTTGCGACCGTCGGTGATGGTAGCTCCTCCTTTCGTTCCCGGGTGCATTACACCAAATTGTCTAGCACACGGGAACGAAAGAGAAGCTACCCCCACGACAATAGTCGGGATGCTTCGTCCTCTCATATATGGTGGAGACTCGACAGACTTAAAGTCAACCCAAAATATCATTTAATTATCTTTCTAAAAAAGGACATATCGAGCGCCTGAAATTTGCCGGAACTATTAATTTTCTTGCTAAAAATAAACTACTTCTATAGTAAAATAAAGTAGTTTTATTAAATCAACTAGTTCAACTACTAAGCACTTACTATAAATAAAATAAAGTAGTACTTACTAAAAATAAACTACTTCTATATATAGTAAAATAAAGTAGTTTTATTAAATCAACTAGTTCAACTACTAAGCACTTACTATAAATAAAATAAAGTAGTACTTACTAAAAATAAACTACTTCTATAGTAAAATAAAGTAGTTTTATTAAATCAACTAGTTCAACTACTAAGCACTTACTATAAATAAAATAAAGTAGTACTTACTAAAAAAACTAGTTTAACTAGTTCTATTATTTATCGACCCCCCCCCTCATGTCGAAGTTATCAGGGAGGGGGTATATCGACAACGACATACCCGATAAAAAATAAGAAGAGGAAGAAGAAGAAAAAAAGAGGAGAAGAAGAAAGGAATAGAGAGGAGAAGATCGAAGAAAAAAAGAAGAAAAAAAGATGAGAAGAAGAAAGGAATAGAGGAGAAGAAGAAAAAATAGAAAAATATCCTCTTTTTTATTCTTCTTTTTTCCTCTTCTTATTTTTTCTTCTTCTCCTCTATTCCTTTCTTCTTCTCCTCTTTTTTATTCTTCTTTTTTCCTCTTCTTATTTATTTCTCCTCTTCTTCCTCTCCTCTTCTTCTCCTTCTTCTTCTCCTTCTTCCTCTTCTTATTTTCCTTTTTCCTCTCCTTATTTTTCTTCTTCTTCCTTCTTCCTTCTTCCTCTTTTCTTCCTTTTCCTTATTTTACTTTTTCCTCTACACTAACCTAAAATCGATATCTACTAACAACCTAAATAAAAAATCTGAAAAAACAGGACATATAATCATATATACACACATACATATAATCACACATATACATATAATCTGAAGAAAAAATCATAGGGGGCGCGGCGGCAGCGGCAGGGGCCAGTCCAGGGGGGAGGAGGAGGAGGGGATCGAGGCGGCGCTCACAGCGGGCGCGGCGACGGCGACGAGGAGGCAGGGCCGGCGCTGTCGGGGCAGGGGTGGCGCGGGGCGGGGACGGCGTCGGGACGGGGCGGGGGCGGCGTCGGAGGCAGGGCGACGACGGCGACGGCGAGGCGGAGGGGCAGCCTGGCGGCGGCGTCAGGGCGGGGAAGACGAACTGAATGAAAATTTTCACAAGTGTTGCCTTATATAGACGGAGCATTGGTCCTAGTTCATGGCACCAACCGGGACCAATGCCCCCTTTAGTCCCGGTTGGTGGCACCAACCGGGACTAAAGGGGGGCATTGGTCCCGGTTGGTGCCATGAACCGGTACCAATGCACCCCTTTAATCCTGGTTGGTGCCACGAACCGGGACCAACGGCCTTGCACAGCCGCGTGGTGGTGGGAGTTTAGTCCCACCTCGCTAGCTGAGAGAGAGCCGCACCTGTTTATAAGGTCCGGTGCGCCTGAGCTGTCGAGCTCCTCTCTAAAGCAGGCTTATGGGCCTAACCCCTCTGTACATGCCTGTGGGCCTACTCGGCCTTCTGCGGGCCTGAATCCTGGCCCACCTGCTTGGTTAGGTTTCTAGTCATATTCAGGCCGTGGTGGCCCAGTAGGCGGCATTTTTTTCCAGTTTTTTTGTTTTGTTTTTTGCATTATTTATTTTCTTTTTTTTTGCTTTCTTTTTTTAATTCTATTTGCTTTTAGGTCACAAAAATTATAAACTTTCTGTTAGTGCCATTAGTTTTCAAATTTGATTTTTGAGTGATTTTTTCCTACTATTTAATATTACTGTGTTATATCATTATACTCAATTTGGTAATTTTAGGTTATTTTAAAATCTGTTTTAATGAAAAACAGATTTTGTTATTTAGTTTGCTATTAAAGTTTCTAGCAAAAAATTTCTTTATGAAAATTATTTTTGCTTTTAATGTTTTGAACGAGTAAATAGCATAAAACTACCACAATTCGCGTTAGGGTTCCAGAAAACTACCGGAAATTTGTTTGTGACTAATACCTACCACTTTTGACGTCGGCTGTCTCAAAAAACCCAAATCACCATGTGATTCAAAATTGATCTGAATTATGACAAGTCGGGCCCGCTCCTAAACAAACCGTTTGTTTGACTGTTTAGTTTGACCGTTAACTTACATGTGAGGCCCACCTGTAAGCTTCATCTTCTTCTCTTTCTTCTCTCCTCCCCTCGCCTCTCCCCTCCCCTGATCTCTCTCTTTCCTCTGCTCCCGACCCGGTGACGGCCCTCTCACCTCCCAACCCGGCGACCACCCTCCCCAACCTACCTCTCTCCTCGGCCGCCGGAAGACATGCGTGGGAGGTCGCCCAGTGTGCGGCAATGCTCGCAGCCGGCGTATGGCAAGGCTCACGGCCAGCCGCCGCTCACGGCCGGCCACGGAGACGGGCTGCAGTTGGCCACCTCCACGGGCGCGGAGGCAGCCGGCGAGCAGCTCCACCACCCACGCCTCCTCCCTCCTCCCCATAGCTCACCTCCTATGGCATGTGCGCCGCCCGGCCCCATCTCCGGCGAAGCTCGGCTGACTCCCTCACGTCCTGCTGGCCTCCTTCAACTAAGGCCGAGTTCGCCTTGTTCACGTCCGACGGCCGCCGTGCCTGCCCCATCTGCAACGCCTCGAGGCGAGCTCGCCATGGCTGCCTCGCCCGCAGCCGGCAGCAGGGAGCCCTCGAGCTCTGCCGCGTGCAGCAGGGCAGGAGCGACGGCCTAGAGATCCGCCGCATGTAGCAGAGCAGCATCGACGGCGCCGCTGAAGGCCGGCCGATGCCCACATCAGCTCCGGCGACGAGCTCGCCGGCGGGGACCTGATTGCTTTTTATTTTATTTTTCAGGGACCCGATTGCTTTTTATTTTATTTTCAGGGACCTGATTTCTAATTGAGGTATGGAAGATTTTTTTTATTTGAATATGTGGAAGAGACACTGGCATGTAGGCCCCACATGTAAGTTAACGGTCAAACAAACTGTCAAACGAACTGTTATCTTACGAGCGGACCCCAGCTGTCATAAACCTGATCACATGTTAACCACTCGCCCATTTGGGTTTTTTGAGACAGCTGACGTCAAAAGTGGTAGGTATTAGTCACAAACAAATTTCCGGTAGTTTTTTGGAACCCTAACGCGAATTGTGGTCGTTTTATGCTATTCACTCGTTTTGAACAGAAAATTGTTAGATAATTTTAGTTGCATAAATTTTATATAATTTTAGTTTCAAAAATACTATAGGTTTATAAAAGATTTTTAGTTGATTCCTTTTGCTTTTAGTTGCATAAATTCTTAGAAAAATCTTTTTGCTTTTAATGTTTTGAACAGAAATAGAAACTTTCAACCTTTTTTGAACTTATTTGAACTCCAGACTTTTTCTATGTTCAAAATGGACCATCCAAGGTCGATGTGATCGCCGTCGGCACGCTACCTCTGCATCTACCCACGGGATTAGTTTTAAACCTCAATAATTGTTATTTAGTGCCAGCTTTGAGCATGAACATTGTGTCTGGATCTCGTTTAATTCGAGATGGCTACTCATTTAAATCCGAGAATAATGGTTGTTCTATTTATTTGAGAGATATGTTTTATGGTCATGCCCCGCTGGTCAATGGTTTATTTTTGATGAATCTCGAACGTGATGTTACACATGTTCATAGTGTGAATACCAAAAGATGTAAAGTTGATAACGATAGTCCCACATACTTGTGGCACTGCCGCCTTGGTCACATTGGTGTCAAGCGCATGAAGAAGCTCCATGCAGATGGACTTTTGGAGTCTCTTGATTACGAATCATTTGACACGTGCGAACCATGCCTCATGGGTAAGATGACCAAGACTCCGTTCTCCGGAA
Organism: Aegilops tauschii subsp. strangulata; assembly: GCF_002575655.3. Lineage (NCBI taxonomy): Eukaryota > Viridiplantae > Streptophyta > Magnoliopsida > Poales > Poaceae > Aegilops > Aegilops tauschii. Next base: position 328,932 of record NW_027332466.1, read on the forward strand.
CAATGGAGCGAGCAACCAACTTATTGGAAATCATACATACCGATGTGTGTGGCCCAATGAGTGTTGAGGCTCGCGGAGGATATCGTTATGTTCTCACTCTCACTGATGATTTAAGTAGATATGGATATGTCTACCTGATGAAACACAAGTCTGAAACCTTTGAAAAGTTCAAAGAATTTCAGAGTGAGGTTGAGAATCAACGTGACAGGAGAATAAAATTCCTACGATCAGATCGTGGTGGAGAATATTTAAGTCACGAGTTTGGTGCACACTTAAGGAAATGTGGAATAGTTTCACAACTCACGCCGCCTGGAACACCTCAGAGAAATGGTGTGTCCGAACGTCGTAATCGCACTCTATTGGATATGGTGCGATCTATGATGTCTCTTACCGATTTACCGCTCTCATTTTGGGGTTATGCTTTAGAGACTGCCGCATTCACTTTAAATAGGGCTCCGTTGAGACGACACCGTATGAATTATGGTTTGGGAAGAAACCTAAGCTGTCGTTTCTAAAAGTTTGGGGATGCGATGCTTATGTCAAGAAACTTCAACCTGAAAAGCTCGAACCCAAATCGGAAAAATGCGTCTTCATAGGATACCCTAAGGAAACTATTGGGTATACCTTCTACCTCAGATCCGAAGGCAAGATCTTCCTTGCCAAGAACGGGTCCTTTCTGGAGAAGGAGTTTCTCTCGAAAGAATTGAGTGGGAGGAAAGTGGAACTTGATGAGGTGATAGTCACCCCTTCCGAACCGGAAAGTAGCGCAGCGCGGGAAAATGTTCCTGTGGTGCCTACACCGACTGGGGAGGAAGTTAATGATGATGATCATGAAGCTTCGGATCAAGTTACTGAACTTCGTAGGTCCACAAGGACACGTTCCGCACCAGAGTGGTACGGCAACCCTGTCCTGGAAATCATGTTGTTAGACAACGGTGAACCTTCGAACTATGAAGAAGTGATGGCGGGCCCGGATTTCGACAAATGGCTAGAAGCCATGAAATCCGAGATATAATCCATGTATGAAAACAAAGTATGGACTTTGACTGACTTGCCCGATGAGCGGCGAGCCATAGAAAACAAATGGATCTTTAAGAAGAAGACGGACGCGGGTGGTAATGTGACCATCTACAAAGCTCGACTTGCCGCTAAGGGTTATCGACAAGTTCAAGGGGTTGACTACGATGAGACTTTCTCACCCGTAGCGAAGCTGAAGTCCGTCCGAATCATGTTAGCAATTGCCGCATACTATGATTATGAGATATGGCAGATGACGTCAAAACGGCATTCCTTAACGGCTTCCTTAAGGAAGAGTTTTATATGATGCAGCCGGAAGGTTTTGTCGATCCTAAGAATGCTAACAAAGTATGCAAGCTCCAGCGTTCAATCTATGGGCTGGTGCAAGCATCTCGGAGTTGGAACATTCGCTTTGATGAGATGATCAAAGCGTTTGGATTTACACAGACTTATGGAGAAGCCTGTCTTTACAAGAAAGTGAGTGGGAGCTCCGTAGCATTTCTCATATTATATGTGGATGACATACTATTGATGGGAAATGATATAGAATTCTTGGAAAGTATAAAGGCCTATTTGAATAAGTGTTTTTCAATGAAGGACCTTGGAGAAGCTGCTTATATATTAGCCATCAAGATCTATAGAGATAGATCAAGACGCCTCATTGGTCTTTCACAGAGTACATACCTTGACAAGATATTGAAGAAGTTCAGTATGGATCAGTCCAAGAAGGGGTTCTTGCCTGTATTGCAAGGTGTGCAATTGAGCACGGCTCAATGCCCGATCACGGCAGAAGATATAGAAGAGATGAGTGTCATCCCCTATGCCTCGGCCATAGGGTCTATTATGTATGCCATGCTGTGTACCAGACCTGATGTAAACCTTGTCGTAAGTTTGGTAGGAAGGTACCAAAGTAATCCCGGCAAGGAACACTGGACAGCGGTCAAGAATATCCTGAAGTACCTGAAGAGGACTAAGGATATGTTTCTCATTTATGGAGGTGACGAAGAGCTCGTTGTAAAGGGTTACGTCGACGCTAGCTTCGACACAGATCTGGATGACTCGAAGTCACAGACTGGATACGTGTATATTTTGAATGGAGGAGCAGTAAGCTGGTGCAGTTGCAAGCAAAGCGTCGTGGCGGGATCTACATGTGAAGCGGAGTACATGGCAGCCTCGGAGGCAGCACAGGAAGCAGTCTGGATGAAGGAGTTCATTACCGACCTAGGGGTGATTCCCAATGCGTCGGGCCCAATGACTCTCTTCTGTGACAACACTGGAGCTATTGCCCTTGCGAAGGAGCCCAGGTTTCACAGGAAGACCAGGCATATCAAGCGTCGCTTCAACTCCATTCGTGAAAGTGTTCAAAATGGAGACATAGATATTTGTAAAGTACACACGGACCTGAATGTAGCAGATCCGTTGACTAAACCTCTCCCTAGGGCAAAACATGATCAACACCAGGACGCAATGGGTGTTCGATTCATCACAATGTAACTAGATTATTGACTCTAGTGCAAGTGGGAGACTGTTGGAAATATGCCCTAGAGGCAATAATAAATGGTTATTATTATATTTCTTTGTTCATGGTAATTGTCTATTGTTCATGCTATAATTGTATTGTCCGGAAATCGTAATACATGTGTGAATACATAGACCACAAAGTGTCCCTAGTAAGCCTCTAGTTGACTAGCTCGTTGATCAACAGATAGTCATGGTTTCCTGACTATGGACATTGGATGTCATTGATAACGGGATCACATCATTAGGAGAATGATGTGATGGACAAGACCCAATCCTAAGCATAGCATAAAAGATCGTGTAGTTTCGTTTGCTAGAGCTTTTCCAATGTCAAGTATCTTTTCCTTAGACCATGAGATCGTGCAACTCCCGGATACCGTAGGAGTGCTTTGCGTGTGCCAAACGTCACAACGTAACTGGGTGACTATAAAGGTGCATTACGGGTATCTCCGAAAGTGTCTGTTGGGTTGGCACGGATCAAGACTGGGATTTGTCACTCCGTGTGACGGAGAGGTATCTCTGGGCCCACTCGGTAATGCATCATCATAATGAGCTCAATGTGACTAAGGCGTTAGTCACGGGATCATGCATTGCGGTACGAGTAAAGAGACTTGCCGGTAACGAGATTGAACAAGGTATTGGGATACCGACGATCGAATCTCGGGCAAGTAACATACCGATTGACAAAGGGAATTGCATACGGATTGATTGAATCCTCGACACCATGGTTAATCCGATGAGATCATCGTGGAACATGTGGGAGCCAACATGGGTATCCAGATCCCGCTGTTGGTTATTGACCGGAGAGGCGTCTCGGTCATGTCTGCATGTCTCCCGAACCCGTAGGGTCTACACACTTAAGGTCCGGTGACGCTAGGGTTGTAGAGATATATGTATGCGGAAACCCGAAAGTTGTTCGGAGTCCCGGATGAGATCCCGGACGTCACGAGAGGTTCCGGAATGGTCCGGAGGTGAAGAATTATATATAGGAAGTCAAGTTTCGGCCACTGGGAAAGTTTCGGGGGTTACCGGTATTGTACCGGGACCACCGGAAGGGTCCCGGGGGTCCACCGGGTGGGGCCACCTGTCCCGGAGGGCCCCATGGCCTGAAAGTGGAAGGGAACCAGCCCTTAGTGGGCTGGGGCGCCCCCCTTGGGCCTCCCCCCATGCGCCTAGGGTTGGGAACCCTAGGGGGAGCTTCCCCCTTGCCTTGGGGGGCAAGGCACCCCTTTCCACCCCTTGGCCGCTGCCCCCCAACCCTAGATGGGTTTTGGCCGCCCCCCCCCCCTCCCAAGGGGGCCTATATAAAGGGGGGGAGGGAGGGCAGCAACCTACAGCCTTGGGCGCCTCCCTCCCCCCTGCAACACCTCTCTCTCTCTCTCTCTCGCAGAAGCTTGGCGAAGCCCTGCCGGAGACCCGCTACATCCACCACCACGCTGTCGTGCTGTTGGATCTCCATCAACCTCTCCTCCCCCCTTGCTGGATCAAGAAGGAGGAGACGTCGCTGCACCGTACGTGTGTTGAACGAGGAGGTGCCGTCCGTTCGGCACTCGGTCATCGGTGATTTGGATCACGGCGAGTACGACTCCGTCATCCACGTTCATTGGAACGCTTCCGCTCGCGATCTACAAGGGTATGTAGATGCACTCCTTTCCCCTCATTGCTAGTAGACTCCATAGATGCATCTTGGTGAGCGTAGGAAAATTTTAAATTATGCTACGATTCCCAACATACAGCTCATCACAAACACTGGTGTCACCTCTGAGACGTGTTTCCAACCAACTGCCAAAAGTCCTGATGTGTTCACATGTAATCCAGTCGTCACACTGCTCCGGGTGTTTGGAGCACAGACTGTTCTTGTGTTCATCGACATACGGGGTCACCAAGGTAGAGTTCTGTAGAACTGTGTAGTGTGCTTCAGACCAAGAATGCCCGTCCCTGCATATTATTGAGTCCCCTCCAAGCGTGCCTTTTCCAGTCAGTCTCCCCTCATACCACGATTTAGGGAGACCAATCTTATTAAGGCCAGGAATGAAGTCAACACAAAATCCAACTACATCCTCTGTTTGATAGCCCATGGAGATGCTTCCTTCTGGCATAGCGCGGTTACGGACATATTTCTTTAGGACTCCCATGAACCTCTCAAAGGGGAACATATTGTGTAGAAATACGGGGCCAGAATGACAATCTCATCAACTAGATGAACTAGGACGTGCGTCATGATATTGAAGAAGGATGGTGGGAACACCAGCTCGAAACTGACAAGACATTGCGCCATATCACTCCTGTGCCTTGGTATGATTTCTGGATCGATCACCTTCTGAGAGATTGTATTGAGGAATGCACATAGCTTCACAATGGCTAATCGGACGTTTTCCGGTAGAAGCCCCCTCACTGCAACCGGAAGCAGTTGTGTCATAATCACGTGGCAGTCATGAGACTTTAGGTTCTGGGACTTTTTCTCTGGCATATTTATGATTCCCTTTATATTCGACGAGAAGCCAGTCGGGACCTTCATACTGAGCAGGCATTCAAAGAAGATTTCCTTCTCTTCTTTGGTAAGAGCGTAGCTAGCAGGACCTTCATACTGCTTTGGAGGCATGCCGTCTTTTTCGTGCAAACGTTGCAGGTCCTCCCGTGCCTCCGGTGTATCTTTTGTCTTCCCATACACGCCCAAGAAGCCTAGCAGGTTCACGCAAAGGTTCTTCGTCACGTGCATCACGTCGATTGAAGAGCGAACCTCTAGGTCTTTCCAGTAGGGTAGGTCCCAAAATATAGATTTCTTCTTCCACATGGGTGCGCGTCCCTCAGCGTCATTCGGAACAGATAGTCCGCCGGGACCCTTTCCAAAGATTACGTGTAAATCATTGACCATAGCAAGTACGTGATCACCGGTACGCATGGCGGGCTTCTTCCGGTGATCTGCTCGCCATTGAAATGCTTGCCTTTCTTTCGACATTGATGGTTGGTCGGAAGAAATCGACGATGGCCCAGATACACATTCTTCCTGCATTTGTCCAGGTATATACTTTCGGTGTCAGCTAAACAGTGCGTGCATGCGTGGTATCCCTTGTTTGTCTATCCTGAAAGGTTACTGAGAGCGGGCCAATCGTTGATGGTTACAAACAGCAACGCGTGCAGGTTAAATTCCTCCTGTTTGTGCTCATCCCACACACGTACACAGTTTCTATTCCACAGCTGTAAAAGTTCTCCAACTAATGGCCTTAGGTACACATCGATGTCGTTGCCGGGTTGCTTAGGGCCTTGGATGAGAACTGGCATCATAATGAACTTCTGCTTCATGCACATCCAAGGAGGAAGGTTATACATACATAGAGTCACGGGCCAGGTGCTGTGATTGCTGCTCTGCTCCCCGAAAGGATTAATGCCATCCGCGCTTAAACCAAACCATACGTTCCTTGGGTCACCTGCAAACTCAGCCTTCCGGGGCATCCCCAAGCTTAGGCTCTTGGTTGTCCTTGAATATTACGTTGGGGTGCCTTGGGCATCCCAAAGCTTAGGCTCTTGCCACTCCTTATTCCATAGTCCATCGAATCTTTACCCAAAACTTGAAAACTTCACAACACAAAACTTAACAGAAAACTCGTAAGCTCCGTTAGTATAAGAAAATAAATCACCACTTAGGTACTGTTGTGAATTCATTCTAAATTCATGTTGGTGTAATATCTACTGTATTCCAACTTCTCTATGGTTCATACCCTCCGATATTACTCATAGATTCATCAAAATAAGCGAACAACACATAGAAAATAGAATCTGTCAAAAACAGAACAGTCTGTAGTAATCTGTATCAAACGTATACTTCTGGAACTCCAAAAATTCTAAAATAAATTGGTGGACCTGAGGAATTTGTCTAGTAATCATCTGCAAAAAGAATCAACTAAATAGAACTCTCCAGTAAAACGTTTTAGCTAATCTCGTGAGCGCTAAAGTTTCTGTTTTTTACAGCATGATCATAAAGACTTCACCCAAGTCTTCCCAAAGGTTCTACTTGGCACAAACACTAATTAAAACACAAAACCACATCTAAACTGAAGCTAGATGGATTATTTATTCCTAAACAGAACCAAAAAGCAAGAAACTAAAATAAATTTGGGTTGCCTCCCAACAAGCGCTAACGTTTAACGCCCCTAGCTTGGCATGATGATTTCAACAATGCTCACATAAAAGATAAGAATTGAAACATAAAGAGAGCATCATAAAGAATATGAATAGCACATTTAAGTCTAACCCACTTCCTATGCATAGGGATTTTGTGAGCAAACAACTTATGGGAACAAGAATCAACTTGCATAGGAAGGTAAAACAAGCATAACTTCAAGATTTTAAGCACATAGAGAGGAAACTTGATATTATTGCAATTCCTACAAGCATACATTCCTCCCTCATAATAATTTTCAGTAGCATCATGAATGAATTCAACAATATAACCAGCACCTAAAGCATTCTTTTCATGATCTACTTGCATAGAAAATTTACTACTCTCCACATAAGCAAAATTCTTCTCATTCGGAATAGTGAGAGTATCATAAGAGACTCGATACTATAAATTGTTTCCACATTAAATGAGTAATGTTCAGAAAAAGGGTAATCATAATCATGACAAGTTTTATAAATATAATCATCACTACTTTTTATAGCATAAGTTTCATCACAATAATCATCATAAGTAGCAACTTTGTTCTCATCATAATCGATTGAAACCTCTTCCAAGATAGTGGACTCATCACTAAATAAAGTCATGACCTCTCCAAATCCACTTTCATAAATATTATAAGATTCAACATCCTCCAAAATAGTGGGATCATTACTTCCTAAAGTTGACACTCTTCCAAACCCACTTTCATCAATATAATCATCATAGGTAGAAGGCATGCTATCATCATAACAACTTTGCATATCAAAAATTGGGACGCTAAAAATATTATCTTCATTAAACGTAGCATCCCCAAGCTTGGGACAAACATTAATTTCAGCAAATATATTCTCAAATGTGTCATCCTCATCAAACATAGCATCCCCAAGCTTGGGCCTTTTCATATCATAAGCATAATCACTCTCATTATTAATAGTATGGATACCACCAATAGTATAGCAATTATCATCATCACAATGAGTAGTAGGAGCAACATCATTTGGGAGGGATACCTTTTTACCTTTGCTTCTCCGTTTTTTCTTTTTCTTCTTCACATCATGTGCGGGTTTATCCCTCTTTTTTGAGCTCCTTATTGATGAGATTTGTTGAATAGAAAGCTCCTCCTCGTTACCTGATTCATCATAAGAAATAATAGGACGATATTGGGAAGTCTCTTCCCTTTCATTAGTGTTCTCTTCATCTTCTATTTGCTTTCTTTTCTTTATGTAATTGGCAATATAAGGATTTTCAATGCAATTCACTGCACAATACATATAAATTTCCTCTAGATCAAAATCAAGAAGGTTATCACGGGCAAATACTGGAAGATAGTTAGTTATACGTTTCATTTCTTCATAGCCCATAAGAAAACTAAGTTCATTATGATGTGCAAGGGAAATCAAGTAATCACAATTTTTGGAAACGATTAGATCATGAAACAGTTTGCATCGGATAGTTAAATGACCATGTTCATTGCAAAGTTCACAAGTACGGCTAAGAAACTTTAAATTTTCAGCACAAACATCTAGCCTTTCTTGCAACCATTTAGTTTCTAAGTACTTATGCCTCTTGCAAAATCTATCTTCCCTAATTGGTGTGTACTTGCAAACTCTGTGTATTCCACAAAAGTTGACATGCTTATAAGAGATATTTTCATCATGACTAGTGCAATCATCATTAGTACTATGGATATTCAAAGAGTTCATACCAACAACATTGCAATCATGCTCATCATTCAAAGATTTAGTGCCAAACATTTTATAGACTTCTTCTTCTAGCACTTGAGCACAATTTTCCTTTCCATCATTTTCACGAAAGATATTAAAAAGGTGAAGCGTATGTGGCAAACTTAATTCCATTTTTTGGTAGTTTTCTTTTATTGACTAACTAGTGATAAAACAAGAAACAAAAAGATTCGATTGCAAGATCTAAAGATATACCTTCAAGCACTCACCTCCCCGGCAACGGCGCCAGAAAAGAGCTTGATGTCTACTACGCAACCTTCTTCTTGTAGACGTTGTTGGGCCTCCAAGTGCAGAGGTTTGTAGGACAGTAGAAAATTTCCCTCAAGTGGATGACCTAAGGTTTATCAATCCATGGGAGGTGTAGGTTGAAGATGGTCTCTCTCAAACAACCCTGCAACCAAATAACAAAGAGTCTCTTGTGTCCCCAACAAACCCAATACAATGGTAAATTGTATAGGTGCACTAGTTCGGCGCAGAGATGGTGATACAAGTGCAATATGGATGATAGATATGAGTATTTGTAATCTGAAAATATAAAACCAGCAAGGTAACTAATGATAAAAGTGAGCACAAACGGTATTGCAATGCGTTCAAACAAGGCCTAGGGTTCATACTTTCACTAGTGCAAGTTCTCTCAACAATAATAACATAACAGGATCATATAACTATCCCTCAACATGCACCAAAGAGTCACTCCAAAGTCACTAATAGCGGAGAACAAATGAATAGATTATTGTAGGGTACGAAACCACCTCAAAGTTATTCTTTCGGATCGATCTATTCAAGAGTTCGTACTAGAATAACACCTTAAGACACAAATCAACCAAAACCCTAATGTCACCTAGATACTCCAATGTCACCTCAAGTATTCGTGGGTATGATTATACGATATGCATCACACAATCTCAGATTCATCTATTCAAACCAACACAAAGTACTTCAAAGAGTGCCCCAAAGTTTCTACCGGAGAGTCAAGACGAAAACGTGTGCCAACCCCTATGCATAAGTTCACGAGGTCACGGAACCCGCAAGTTGATCACCAAAACATACATCAAGTAGATCACGTGATATCCCATTGTCACCACAGATAAGCACATGCAAGACATACATCAAGTGTTCTCAAATCCTTAAAGACTCAATCCGATAAGATAACTTCAAAGGGAAAACTCAATCCATTACAAGAGAGTAGCGGGGGAGAAACATCATAAGATCCAACTATAATAGCAAAGCTCGCGATACATCAAGATCGTGCCGAATCAAGAATGAGAGAGAGAGAGAGATCAAACACATAGCTACTGGTACATACCCTCAGCCCCGAGGGTGAACTACTCCCTCCTCGTCATGGAGAGCGCCGGGATGATGAAGATTGCCACCGGAGAGGGATCCCCCCCCCCTCCGGCAGGGTGCCGGAACAGGTCTAGATTGGTTTTCGGTGGCTACAGAGGCTTGCGGCGGCGGAACTCCCGATCTATTCTGTTCCCCGATGGTTTTAGGGTATATGGATATATATATATATAGGCGAAAGAAGTCGGTCAGGGAAGCCACGAGGGGCCCACGAGGGTGGAGGGCGCGCCCAAGGGGGGTGGGCGCGCCCCCTGCCTCGTGCCTTCCTCGTTGCTTCCCTTACGTACACTCCAAGTCTTCTGGATTGCTTCCGTTCCAAAAATAACTCTCCCGAAGGTTTCATTCCGTTTGGACTCCGTTTGATATTCCTTTTCTGCGAAACACTGAAACAAGGAGAAAAACAGAAACTGGCACTGGACTCTGGGTTAATAAGTTAGTCCCAAAAATAATATAAAAGTGCATAGTAAAGCCCATTAAACATCCAAGATGGATAATATAATAGCATGAATACTTCATAAATTATAGATACGTTGGAGACGTATCAACATGCAGCACATGTTGCCTTCACTTCAATCCGTCCAATCCATGTTCATTTCACCCACTGATATATAATAACTCTTCATGCTCGCATCATGCATAATCATAATAACAAGTCCTACTAATCATCATCATAAAACTTCTACTCGTTATTAATAACAAGTCATACGATCATCATCCTCATAGTCATCGAACCAACCCAACATAATTGTTCTTAGCACATGATCATCAGTATTAGGTAGGACCTAAATACCCTCTTTAAGGTAAAATAGCATAAAACAATATAGGCCCTGACTCTCCATTATGGAGAATGGAGATCATCCTGTCTCCAATTCTTGCGCTTCGCTTCCTTTTGCTTCCAAGAACCTCCTTACGACTGTCCATACATTTTTTCCATTCTTTGATTTTCATGTCTCCACTTCTTTTAGAAATCCGATATGAACAGGTGAGATTCGTAGGATGACCTGGCTGTATGTTCAAAACATCAAGGGGACCATTCTGATACATCAGATGAGGCACACAATCATTCAGGATTGTCTGTTGAAAAACATAGTAATAACTTCGTAGTTAGCAATGTAGTTAAGTTTCAAAAGAATTTATGCAAAAGATGCACGGATGTCGTAATAGTAAAAAAATCTTACCATGGCATCTCCATGGATGTTACCGTAGTTCAACACGTGCACTAGTGGCACGTATTCACCATAATGTGGAGGAGTTTTATAATAGATATTGTAATTCTCAAGATCAGTACAAAATGCGACCAGATGATTTTTCTCCTGATAAGTTAACTCAGAGCCATCGGTGTAGTGGGTTTTGTCTACCATCTTCCGCACATTGTTTGAACAATGAAAATAAGCTGTCAATGGAAATAAGTTGTCAACTATTTTGAAATAAACAATATAAATTAGCTAATAACTATGTTTGAGAAACTCACATAGCGGTAGAATTGGAAGCGTATCAACAAGGACCCAAATGTCCATATTGTTTTGCTCGATGTCAGGATCATCAAGATCCATGGTGACAAGCATATCCTCATAAAAACCATATATCTTGCAAAGTGCTTCCCAATTTGGGCAACCAAAATGGATTACGCTCTCAGAATTAAACAGATTTACTTCAAAATCCATACCATGATGAGTACTTAGGTGAATTTTCTTTGTTTCCAAACTTTCATGGTCTTCAAAACCCATCCTCTCCAAGACATAGCGTCTTGCATGGCATGCGATAAGCTAGTCGAATTGTAAAAGATGAAAATTACACGTTGAAATAGTTGAAGTTGTGCTTAATTACAAAAAAACACTTGTCGTCGTTGCGTACCATTTCAACATCGAATGTCTCCTCGAGCTTAATGCTGAAGCGCCGATCTTCGTCCAGGTGAGGCCTGTCGCACAGACCTCGGTCATTGTGGCACCAGTCGCACTCCCCCGGGAGACTTTCGTCGTCCGAGTACGACATTTCCTATGTTCATAATTCAAATATTAAAGTTGTACAATTAAATATATGTACTAAAAAACCTAAATTAGATCATTATTATTCATCACGGGTTGACTATCGGTATGTCGAGTCTTTTCTTGAAAACTCTCAGCTCACGTGGTGTATATATTCGACCGTCGGTGATGGTAGCTCCTTCTTTCGTTCCCGAATGCATTACACCAAATTGTCTAGCACACGGGAACGAAGGAGAAGCTACCCCCACGACAACAGTCGGGATTCTTCGTCCTCTCATATATATATGGTGGAGACTCTCCCTTACTGATTCCTCTCTGACATTTACGACCGTCGGTGATGGTAGCTCCTCCTTTCGTTCCCGGGTGCATTACACCAAATTGTCTAGCACACGGGAATGAAAGAGAAGCTACCCCCACGACAACAGTCGGGATGCTTCGTCCTCTCATATATGGTGGAGACTCGACAGACTTAAAGTCAACCCGAAATATCATTTAATTATCTTTCTAAAAAAGGACATATCGAGCGCCTGAAATTTGCCGGAACTATTAATTTCTTGCTAAAAATAAACTACTTCTATAGTAAAATAAAGTAGTTTTATTAAATCAACTAGTTCAACTACTAAGCACTTACTGTAAATAAAATAAAGTAGTACTTACTAAAAATAAACTACTTCTATATATAGTAAAATAAAGTAGTTTTATTAAATCAACTAGTTCAACTACTAAGCACTTACTATAAATAAAATAAAGTAGTACTTACTAAAAATAAACTACTTCTATAGTAAAATAAAGTAGTTTTATTAAATCAACTAGTTCAACTACTAAGCACTTACTATAAATAAAATAAAGTAGTACTTACTAAAAATAAACTAGTTTAACTAGTTCTATTATTTATCGACCCCCCCCCCCTCATGTCGAAGTTATCAGGGAGGGGGTATATCGACAACGACATACCCGATAAAAAATAAGAAGAGGAAGAAGAAGAAAAAAGAGGAGAAGAAGAAAGGAATAGAGAGGAGAAGATCGAAGAAAAAAAAGAGGAGAAGAAGAAAATCTATTTTTTTCTTCTTCTCCTCTATTCCTTTCTTCTTCTCCTCTTTTTTATTCTTCTTTTTTCCTCTTCTTATTTATTTCTCCTCTTCTTCCTCTCCTCTTCTTCTCCTTCTTCTTCTCCTTCTTCCTCTTCTTATTTTCCTTTTTCCTCTTCTTATTTTTCTTCTTCTTCTTCCTTCTTCCTTCTTCCTCTTTTCTTCCTTTTCCTTATTTTACTTTTTCCTCTACACTATCCTAAAATGCACTAACCTAAAATCAATATCTACTAACAACCTAAATAAAAAATCTATAAAAGCAGGACATATAATCATATATACACACATACATATAATCACACATATACATATAATCTGAATAAAAAAATCATAGGCGGCAGCGGCGGGGGCCAGTCCAGGGAGGAGGAGGAGGAGGGGATCGGGGCGGCGCTCATAGCGGGCACGGCGACGGCGTCAGTGCAGGGCGCGGCGACGGCGACGAGGAGGCAGGGCCGGCGGTGTCGGGGCAGGGGTGGCGCGCGGCGGCGACGGCGTCGGGACGGTGTTGGAGGCAGGGCGACGACGACGACGGCGAGGCAGAGGGGCAACCTGGCGGCGGCGTCAGGGCGGGAAAGATGAACTGAATGAAAATTTTCACAAGTGTTGCCTTATATAGACGGAGCATTGGTCCTGGTTCATGGCACCAACCGGGACCAATGCCCCCTTTAGTCCCAGTTGGTGCCACCAACCGGGACCAAAGGTTTCTTTTCAGCAGCCCAAAGGGCGGGAAAAAGAGACCTTTGGTCCCGGTTGGTGGCACCAACCGGGACTAGAGGGGGGCATTGGTCCCGGTTGGTGCCACGAACCGGTACCAATGCACCCCTTTAATCCTGGTTGGTGCCAAGAACCGGGACCGACGGCCTTGCACAGCCGCGTGGTGGTGGGAGTTTAGTCCCACCTCGCTCGCTGAGAGAGAGCCGCACCTGTTTATAAGGTGCGGTGCGCCTGAGCTGTCGAGCTCCTCTCTAAAGCAGGCTTATGGGCCTAACCCCTCTGTACATGTCTGTGGGCCTACTCGGCCTTCTGCGGGCCTGAATCCTAGCCCACCTGCTTGGTTAGGTTTCTAGTCGTATTCAGGCCATGGTGGCCCAGTAGGCGGCATTTTTTATTTTTCCAGTTTTGTTTTTTGCATTATTTATTTTCTTTTTTTTGCTTTATTTTTTTAATTCTATTTGCTTTTAGGTCACAAAAATTATAAATTTTCTGTTAATGCCATTAGTTTTCAAATTTGATTTTTGAGTGATTTTTTTCCTACTATTTAATATTACTGTGTTTTATCATTATACTCAATTTGGTAATTTTAGGTTATTTTAAAATCTGTTTTAATGAAAAACAGATTTTGTTATTTTAGTTTGCTATTAAAGTTTCTAGCAAAAAAATTCTTTATGAAAATTATTTTTGCTTTTAATGTTTTGAACAGAAAATTGTTAGATAATTTTAGTTGCATAAATTTTATATAATTTTAGGTTCAAAAATATTATAGGTTTATAAAAGATTTTTAGTTGATTCCTTTTGCTTTTAGTTGCATAAATTCTTAGAAAAATCTTTTTGCTTTTAATATTTTGAACAGAAACAGAAACTTTCAACCTTTTTTGAACTTATTTGAACTCCAGACTTTTTCTGTGTTCAAAATGGACCATTCAACCGGGACCTCGTCAATTTTCAACCCTTTCTGACTTCATTTGTTATTTTTCATGCATTTACTGATTTGGTTGAGCTAAATGACCCTGAAATTGAAAAGCATTTCAAATGAACTCTGAAAAGGTTGAAAGTTGGCATGGCATCATCATTTCACCCACATAGCATGTGCAAAAAAGTAGAGAGGGTTACAGCAAAAACTGGATGCACTTCGTGTACAAAACAGACAATCTCTTTCGAAGTATCAGGGTTTCATACGGAAACTCGTCTGTTACATGGATATTCCAGATCAATGGCATTATCATAATAGTCGTGGAGAGAAAGTCTTCACTTTTTCTTCGCTTATGTCCTTTGCTTATTGCGCCGTAACCATGGATAATCTTCATCGTTTAACAGGGTGCTTGGGTCAGCCTTGACTTTGATGGGAGGAATTTCATGAAACTTTTCATAATCTTCGGACATGTCTGTCTTGCCCTCCACTCCCGCGATGTCTCTTTTTCCTGAAAGAACTATGTGGCGCTTTGGCTCATTGTATGATGTGTTCGCTTCCTTATCTTTCCTTTTTCTTGGTTTCGTAGACATGTCCTTCACATAGAAAACCTGCGCCACATCATTGGCTAGGACGAACGGTTTGTCTGTGTACCCAAGATTGTTCAGATCCACTGTTGTCATTCCGTACTGTGGGTCTACCTGTACCCCGCCTCTTGACAGATTGACCCATTTGCACTTAAACAAAGGGACCTTAAAATCATGTCCGTAGTCAAGTTCCCATATGTCCACTATGTAACCATAATATGTGTCCTTTCCCCTATTGGTTACTGCATCAAAGCGGACACCGCTGTTTTGGTTGGTGCTCTTTTCATCTTGGGCGATCATGTAAAATGTATTCCCATTTATCTCGTATCCTTTGTAAGTCAATACAGTCGAAGATGGTCCCCTGGACAACGAGTACAGCTCATCACAAACAGTGGTGTCACCTCTGAGACGTGTTTCCAACCAACTGCCGAAAGTCCTGATGTGTTCACATGTAATCCAGTCGTCACACTGCTCCGGGTGTTTGGAGCACAGACTGTTCTTGTGTTCATCGACATACGGGGTCACCAAGGTAGAGTTCTGTAGAACTGTGTAGTGTGCTTCAGACCAAGAATGCTCGTCCCTGCATATTATTGAGTACCCTCCAAGCGTGCCTTTTCGAGTTAGTCTCCCCTCATACAGCGATTTAGGGAGACCAATCTTATTAAGGCCAGGAATGAAGTCAACACAAAATCCAACTACATCCTCTGTTTGATGGCCCATGGAGATGCTTCCTTCTGGCCTAGCGCGGTTACGGACATATTTCTTTAGGACTCCCATGAACCTCTCAAAGGGGAACATATTATGTAGAAATACGGGGCCCAGAATGACAATCTCATCGACTAGATGAACTAGGACGTGTGTCATGATATTGAAGAAGGATGGTGGGAACACCAGCTCGAAACTGACAAGACATTGCGCCATATTACTCCTTAGCCTTGGTATGATTTCTGGATCGATCACCTTCTGAGAGATTGTATTGAGGAATGCACATAGCTTCACAATGGCTAATCGGACGTTTTCCGGTAGAAGCCCCCTCACTGCAACCGGAAGCAGTTGCGTCATAATCACGTGGCAGTCATGAGACTTTAGGTTCTGGAACTTTTTCTCTGGCATATTTATGATTCCCTTTATATTCGACGAGAAGCCAGTCGGGACCTTCATACTGAGCAAGCATTCAAAGAAGATTTCTTTCTCTTCTTTGGTAAGAGCGTAGCTGGCAGGACCTTCATACTGCTTTGGAGGCATGCCGTCTTTTTCGTGCAAACGTTGCAGGTCCTCCCGTGCCTCCGGTGTATCTTTTGTCTTCCCATACACGCCCAAGAAGCCTAGCAGGTTCACGCAAAGGTTCTTCGTCACGTGCATCACGTCGACTGAAGAGCGGACCTCTAGGTCTTTCCAGTAGGGTAGGTCCCAAAATATAGATTTCTTCTTCCACATGGGTGCGCGTCCCTCAACGTCATTCGGAATAGATAGTCCGCCGGGACCCTTTCCAAAGATTACGTGTAAATCATTGACCATAGCAAGTACGTGATCACCGGTACGCATGGCGGGCTTCTTCCGGTGATCTGCCTCGCCATTGAAATGCTTGCCTTTCTTTCGACATTGATGGTTGGTCGGAAGAAATCGACGATGGCCCAGATACACATTCTTCCTGCATTTGTCCAGGTATATACTTTCGGTGTCAGCTAAACTGTGCGTGCATGCGTGGTATCCCTTGTTTGTCTGTCCTGAAAGGTTACTGAGAGCGGGCCAATCGTTGATGGTTACAAACAGCAACGCGTGCAGGTTAAATTCCTCCTGTTTGTGCTCATCCCACACACGTACACAGTTTCCATTCCACAACTGTAAAAGTTCTTCAACTAATGGCCTTAGGTACACATCGATGTCGTTGCCGGGTTGCTTAGGGCCTTGGATGAGAACTGGCATCATAATGAACTTCTGCTTCATGCACATCCAAGGAGGAAGGTTATACATACATAGAGTCACGGGCCAGGTGCTGTGATTGCTGCTCTGCTCCCCGAAAGGATTAATGCCATCCGCGCTTAAACCAAACCATATGTTCCTTGGGTCACCCGCAAACTCAGCCTAGTACTTTCTCTCGATTTTTCTCCACCGCGACCCGTCAGCGGGTGCTCTCAACTTCCCGTCTTTCTTACGTTCCTCTCTGTGCCATCGCATCAACTTGGCATGCTCTTCGTTTCTGAACAGACGTTTCAACTGTGGTATTATAGGAGCATACCACATCACCTTCGTAGGAACCCTCTTCCTGGGGGGGCTTGCCGTCAACATCACCAGGGTCATCTCGTCTAATCTTATACCGCAATGCACCGCATCCCAGGCATGTGTTCAAATCCTCGTACGCACCGCGGTAGAGGATGCAGTCATTAGGGCATGCATGTATCTTCTGCACCTCCAATCCTAGAGGGCATACGACCTTCTTTGTTGCGTACGTACTGTCGGGCAATTCGTTATCCTTTGGAAGCTTGTTCTTCAATATTTTCAGTAGCTTCTCAAATCCTTTGTCAGGCACAGCATTCTCTGCCTTCCACTACAGCAATTCCAGTACGATACCGAGCTTTGTGTTGCCATCTTCGCAATTGGGGTACAACCCTTTTTTGTGATCCTCTAACATGCGATCGAACTTCAGCTTCTCCTTTTGAGTTTCGCACTGTCTCCTTGCATCAACAATGACCCGGCGGATATCATCATCATCGGGCACATCGTCTGGTTCCTGATCTTGATCTTCAGCAGCTTCCCCCGTTGCAGCATCACCGTATTCAGGGGGCACATAGTTGCCATCGTCCTCTTCTTCTTCCCAGTTTTCCATCATAACCCCTATTTCTCCGTGCCTCGTCCAAACATTATAGTGTGGCATGAAACCCTTATAAAGCAGGTGGGTGTGAAGGATTTTCTGGTCAGAGTAAGACTTCGTATTCCCACAATTAGGGCATGGACAGCACATAAAACCATTCTGCTTGTTTGCCTCAGCCACTTCAAGAAAATTATGCAGACCCTTAATGTACTCGAAGGTGTGTCTGTCACCATACATCCATTGCCGGTTCATCTGCATGCATTATATATAATTATGTGTGTCAAAAGTAAGAAAATTAGACAAGTATCTATCTAAAGTAAGAATTTTTTTATTTCAGAAAGAAGATAAGAACAAGAGGCTCACCACGGTGGTGCCGGCGACGAGATCGGCGCGGGCGATCGACGGTGGTGAAGACGGGGACGGGACGTGACGGGCCGCTAAACCTAGACAAATCTCGGGAAAAATGGAGCTCGGAGGTCGAGTTTCGAGAGGAGAAAGCTTAACTAGTGTGGCTCGAGCATTTCATCGAACACCTCATGTGCATAGGAGGTGAGCTAGAGCACCCAAATGCCCTCCCCTCGCCGGCCAGAAAAAACAGAGCACTGTGGAGTGCTCTGCTGCGGCGATGGGGTATATATAGGCAACTCATTTGTCCCGGTTCGTGGCTGGAACCGGGACTAAAGCCCCGCCTTCTGTCCCGGTTCGAGCCACGAACCGGGACCAATGGATGTGGGCCCGGAGCGAGGCCCATTGGTCCCGGTTCGTGCCAGGAACCTGGACAAATGGGTCCAGACGAACCGGGACCAATACCCACGAGGCCCCGGCTGGCCCCCTGGGCTCACGAACCGGGACGTATGCCCCCCATGGGTCCCGGTTCGTGACTGAACCGGAACTAATGGGCTGGCCAGGCCCGAACCAAAGCCCTGTTTTCTACTAGTGTCATAGGTAAAGTCATACCAAGTCCCCTCCAAGTCCTCCAGTGAGGTCCTTAGACGAGCTCGACGAATCAAGGGTTCAAAGATTAAAATCTTAGCCCGCACTCCAAGATACCTCCCCTTAGCAAAACCATCTTTCTCAACATCTACTTTGACCACTTCTCCCAGCCAATCTCCCAATGCTTTACCAAAAGATTTTGTCCTCATATCTAAAGGCAGATCCAGGACTCTCACCCACATCTCCACCGTATCAAAAACCATCTCGGAAGGACGAACATCTCCCACATAATCCTTTAACACGAGCACATGGAAATCAAACTGCCATGGGCCATTGTTAAGGGCATGTCGCCAGTCACCTTCGCTGCCAAACCTCACCTCAAAAATGTTGTTGCCAATATCCTTGAACTTTGCCTCCTTGTGAAGTCCCCACACCCGTGGCATCGCCCTTTCCAATGCAGTTTTGTTTAGAGGCCTCGGCGAGAAGACTTTCCCCACCGCCGACCACTTCACCGTCTTCGCTTGGATCCCTGGATCTGAGAAGATGAAACCTCGCCGCTCCTTGTCCGTCAGAACCAGCCCTCCAAAGCTCTCTGAGAGGCTGGCGGCCTCCGCCGTAGTCTTGCCCTCAGCCGGGGACGCCGAAGCACCCCGGACCGTTGATCCCCCCGCTGCAGCCGACGTGGATGCTGGCGCCGTCTCCTTCCGGGGAGTGGCCTCCCGACTCACCGTGGCCGCCCCTCTGACTAAACTTGGGCATTGTGGACACCTTTACGTTAGCCTGTGTTTTTTTTTTTGGACGTGTTGTTTTTTCCATTAAAAATATAGCAGGGTATCTAATAGATCTGGACCGTGAAAATTTAAATCTAATGGTCAAATTAATTCTGCTGATGTGGATTAATGTGGAACCTCTAATGGTGCCTCCAATTAGTAAAGAAAATGTGCTTGTGGGACGTTGTACTTTTTTTTTGACTCAGACGCTCTAGCTTTTTAAAATTTTGAACTCCGATGTACTTCTTTCAAAGGGACATGCGTGTGTGAATTTCGAAGAGAAACGAAATGTGCGTGTGGGAGAACATGATACGACACTGTATATTTTTTTGACGGGACGTGGTAGTTTTATGTTTATGTATGATTTTTCTGTCCATGACATTTGATGTACATTTTTCTAGTAATGTTACAGTTATGTGATTTCACATATTAAATAAATATATTTGGTCTAGTTTTAATTAAAAGAGTTGACTCCGCATTTATTTCGTAAGGTAGGATTGATTTTTTCAAAGCATTTACACACATTTTATTTTCTGAGCAGGCATTGTCTCTTTTTGTTTTTGTAACATGATGCTCGAATAATATTTAATTATGGACGTCGATAAGTGCCACACGTGTGGGCGTTAGAGGGGTCTGCCCACACATTTTGTGTGGTGTCACTAGTAGAAAAAGGGTCATCTGTCCCGGTTGGTAAGGGCCTTTTGTCCCGGTTGTTGAACCGGGACTAAAGGGTCGTTACTAATGCCCTAGCCCTTTAGTCCTGCTTCTTACACGAACCGGGACAGATGGGCCTCCACGTGGCCGCTGCGGCCAGCCCAGGCAGGAGGGCCTTTGGTCCCGGTTGGTGACACCAACCGGGACCAAAAGGCATCCACGCGTCAGCATTTCAGTAGCTGTGGTTTTTGTTTTTTTAAAGGGGGAGGGTTTAGGGGGTAATTTAGGGTGTGTAAGCTAGCTAACAGAGAGAACTGTCCTCTCTTATTTCCGTGCTTGATTTACCAACGCTACTGCTATGCCTAAACATGGCTTAGATTAAAGTGAAGGCAACATGTGGTGCATGTCAAAAGTAATATTAATCCTAACTTGATCAAGTTTGGATTAGTACTACTTTCGACATGCACCACATGCTTGTTGCCTTCACTTCATTCCAATCCATGTTTATTTCACCCACTGATATATAATAACTCTTCATGCCCGCATCATGCATCATCATAATAACAAGTCCTACTAATCATCATCATACAACTTCTATTCGTTATTAATAACAAGTCATACGATCATCATCCTCATAGTCATCGAACCAACCCTACTTAATTGTTCTTAGCACATGATCATCAGTATTAGGTAGGACCTAAATACCCTCTTTAAGGTAAAATAGCATAAAACAATATAGACCCCGACTCTCCATTATGGAGAATGGAGATCATCCTGTCTCCAATTTTTTCCGCTTCGCTTCCTTTTGCTTCCAAGAACCTCCTTGCGACTGTCCATACATTTTTTCCATTCTTTGATTTTCATGTCTCCACTTCTTTTAGAAATCCGGTATGGACAGTTGAGATTCGTAGGATGACCTGATTGTATGTTCAAAACATCAAGACTACCATTCTGATACATCAAATGAGGCACACAATCCTATGGGATTATCTGTTGAAAAACATAGTAATAACTTCATAGTTAGCAATGTTGTACTAGTTTTAGAAGTATGCAAAAGATGCACGGATATCGTAATAGTAAGAAATCTTACCAGGGTATCTCCATAGTAGTTACCGTAGTTCAACACGTGCACTAGTGGCACGTATTGACCATAATGTGGAGGAGTTTTACAATAGATATTGTAATTTTCAAGATCAGTACAAAATCCGACCAGATGAGTTTTCTCCTTATAAGTTAACTTAGAGCCATCGGTTTCTGTCTACCATGTTCCGCACATTGTTTGGACAATCAAAATAAGCTGTCAATGAAAATAAGCGGTCAACTATTTTGAAATGAACAATATAAATTAGCTAATAACTATGTTTGAGAAACTCACATAGCGGTAGAATTGGAGGCATATCAACAAGGACCCAAATGTCCATATTGTCTTGCTCGATGTCAGGATCACCAAGATCCATGGTGACAAGCATACCCTCATCAAAACCATACATCTTGCAAAATGCTTTCCAATTTTTGCAACCAAAATGGGTTACGCTCTTAGAATTATACAGATTTACTTCAAAATCTATATCATGATGGGTCCTTAGGTGAATTTTCTTTGTTTCCATACTTTCATGGTCTTCAAAACCCATCCTCTCCAAGACGTAGCGTCTTGCATGGCATGGGATAAGCTAGTCGAATAGTAAAAAATGAAAAGTACACGTTGAAATAGTTGAAGTCGTGCTTAATTACGAAAAAATAACACTTGTCGTCGTTGCGTACAATTTCAACATCGAAGGTCTCCTCCAGCTTAATACTAAAACGCCGATCTTCGTCCAGGTGAGGCCTGTCGCACAGACCTCGGTCGTCGTGGCACCAGTCGCACTCCCCCGGTTGACTTTCGTCGTCTGAGTACGACATTTCCTATGTTCATAATTCAAATATTAAACGTCTACAATTAAATATATGTACTAAAAAACCTAAGTTAGATCATTATTATTCATCATGGGTTGACTATCGGTTTGTCGAGTCTTTTCTTGAAAACTCTCAGCTCACGTGGTGTATACATTCGACCGTTGGTGATGGTCGCTCCTCCTTTCATCCCCGAGTGCATTACACCAAAATGTCTAGCACACGGGAATGAAGGAGAAGCGACCCCCACGACAACAGTCGGGATTCTTCGTCCTCTCATATATATATATGGTGGAACTCTCCCTCACTGATTCCTCTCAGACATTTGCGACCGTCGGTGATGGTAGCTCCTTCCTTTCGTTCCCGAGTGCATTATACCAAATTGTCTAGCACACGGGAACGAAGGAGAAGCTACCCCCACGACAACAGTCGGGATTCTTCGTCCTCTCATATATGGTGGAGACTCAATAGACTTAAAGTCAACCCAAAATATCGTTTAATTATCTTTCTAAAACCGGTTCGTGGCTGGTCTCACCTCGAGGTCGGAGGGGGTCAGTGATGGGGACGATGGCGGGGATGATGGAGGGGGGCTCCTAGATTTCTGCGAAAACAAAAACCCTATAAGCTATCAACTAATCATATGCATACGCCTTGCATAGTGCTCTCCAATTTTAGCATTCAAAGTAGGAGTAGTTTTCCAATTTGAGCATTCAATAAGCAAAATCAAATCACAAAATAAAGTAGTATTCAAATTAGGATGCATTCAATTATAAGCAAAACTACATCATCTCCATGCGTCCGTACATCGTCGAATATTATCACTAATACACCTCGAATACTATCATACATATAGCATCGCTAGTACAGCTAGAATCGTAGCGCCCGACGGGTATCGGCGCGGGCGGTGGATACCCAAAGAGAAGGAACCATCACAGGATCATAGTTCCAGTGAGATCCCTGAAGAACCTGCCAGGTATTGTCGAACCTGCACTCCAACGCAACCATGTAGTGACGGACGTGCTCGTCCTCCTCGCTGACACGGTGACGTACCACCTCCGCGGTGTCCGGAAGCCTCGGCACCATCACTGGCCCACGCGACCGCCACCAAACAAGGATCGGGTCAATGACGGGCTGGCTCCTCACAAAAAAATCTATGAACAGAAAAAATTCTAACTTTTGCATATTCATTTATGAACAAATTACAACAACTCAATTAACTACACATCTAAACTACACATCTAAATTAGGAAAATTCATATGAGCACACTAAGGGGGCGGCGATCGACGAGGAGGCAGGGCACGGGGGCGACGGTGAGGGGCGCGGCCACGGGCGACGAGGAGGCAGGGGGCGGCGACGGCGACGGTGAGGGGCGCGGCGACGGGCGACGAGGAGGCAGGGGGCGGAGGTGAGGGGCGCGGCGACGGGCGACGAGGAGGCAGGGGCGCGGGGCGGCGACGGCGTCTGGGCGGCGCGGGACGGCGTCGGAGGCAGGGCAACGACGGCGACGGCGAGGCGCAGAGGGGTAGCCTGGCGGCGTCGTCGGGGCGGGGAAGACGAACTGAATGAAAAATTTCACAAGTGCTAGTTATATAGACGAAGCATTGGTCCCGGTTCGTGACAGCAACCGGGACGAATGCGACCTTTAGTCCCGGTTGGTGCCACCAACCGGGACCAAAGGCCTCTTTTCAGCAGCCCAAAGGGCGGGAAGCGGCGGACTTTGGTCCCGGTTGGTGTCACCAACCGGGACTAAAGGGGGGGCATTGGTACCGGTTAGTGCCACGAACCGGTACCAATGCACACCTTTAGTCTCGGTTGGTGCCACCAACCGGGACCAAAGGCACTGTGCTGCTGCGCCCGCGTCGAAAGTTTAGTCCCACCTCACTAGTTGAGAGGGGCGCGCAGTGGTTTATAAGCCCCACTGCCGCACCCCTCTCGAGCTCCTCTCCAATGCAGGCTTACGGGCCTAATTGTCACTGCTATGCCTGATGGGCTTACTGGGCCTTCTGCGGGCCTGAATCCTGGCCCATCGATGGGTTTCTGGTCGTATTCAGGCCGTGGTGGCCCAGTAGGTGGCATATTTTTTATTTTTTGCCTGTTTTTTGTTTTCTTTTTTGCTTTATTTATTTTGTTTTGTTTCTACTTACAACAAAAAACTTATTTATTTTATTTTATTTTGTTTCTAATTACTTATTTATTTTACTTTATGATAATTCTTTTTGCTATTAAAGTTTCTAACAAAAAAAGTTCTTTATGAAAATTCTTTTTGCTTTTAATGATTTTGAACAGAAAATACTTCGATAATTTTAGTTGCATCAATTTTATATAATTTTAGTTTCAGTAATACTAGAGGTTTCTTATAATGTTTTGAACAGAAAATACTTTGTTAATTTTAGTTTCATAAATTTTATTAAAGTTTATTATCTGGTAAGAAATATATACCCTTGCAAACGTACTGCTAGGTATGTGTTTGTTGATGGCAAAACACTTTGGATGAAACGTTGTCACTTTCTTTTCTCCTCAATGCTAATTAGTTCTGGCCTGTTTTGAGTAGAGAATGGCGTTAACGGAACATCGTAATCATAATCTGCCCAGAATTGTGTCAACATATTCTCTGGTAAGAAATTATGTTTGCTTGTGGGTATTTATTCATGCAGCAGGTATGTTCAAATAGGCAATGTTGTACACTTCCCATGGCAGTCTTGCTCATAGTTTACTGGTGAGAAATCCCTTTTATATAATATATGATGTCTGTAATGATGCACATTGAAAGATGGCGTGAAGCGTATGCCTAGCAGGGACGCGTTACGTGTTATATATAGCCATAGGCTAGGGTTTACAGGATTCGGTAGTTAGGTTAGGCTTGATCCTCAAGTTAGCTAATCTACAAGATAAGGATCGAAGCAATGAACCTAACTACCAGATTACAAGATCACCACGCATGCAACTAAAAGGGTATATACGGTTTTATATACACAATCGTATATACATACATTGTATTCTAACACACCCCCTCAATCATAACTTCACCAAGTTGAGATTGCTCTTGAACTCTTCTAACTTGCGCCATGATAAGGCTTTAGTGAAACCATCTGCAACTTGATCATTAGTGGGAATGAACCGGATATCAAGAAGCTTCTTAGCTACCCTTTCTCGCACAAAGTGATAATCAACCTCAATGTGTTTTGTTCTGGCATGAAACACTGGATTTGCTGATAGATATGTGGCACCAATGTTATCACACCACAACCGTGCAACAGGAGAGTGATTAACACGAAGCTCATTCAACAAGGTTTGAACCCATATCAACTCTGTAATTGCATTGGCCAAGGCTTTGTACTCAGCTTCTGTACTTGATCTTGACACAGTAGCTTGTTTCCATGCACTCCATGATATAAGATTTGGTCCAAAGAAAACAGCAAAGCCCCCTGTTGATCTTCTATCATTAGGACAACCTGCCCAATCAGCATCAGAGAATGCACTCACCAAAGTTGACATTGACCTTGTGACTTTCAAACCTGTACTCATAGTGTCCCTTAGATATCTCAAGATCCTCTTTACTGTTGTCCAATGTGCAAGAGTAGGGGCATGCAAGAACTGACATACTTTATTGATAGGAAAAGATATATCAGGTCTTGTAAGTGTTAGATATTGCAAGGCACCTACAACACTTCTATAGTTTGTAGAATCTTCAGCACTTAAAGGCTCTCCTTCTTCCTTAGATAATTTTTCGGAAGTTGAGAGAGGCATATTTGACACCTTGCAATTCATCATACCTGCTCATTTTAGCACATCTGACAAATACTTTTCTAGACTCAAGACTATGCCATCTTTAACATTTTTCACTTCTATTCCCAAGAAGTAGTGCAAATCACCAAGATCTTTAAGAGCAAAGTCTCTCCTTAGATCTTCAAGCAATGCTTTGGTTGCATCCTGTGATGAGCTTGCAACAATAATATCATCAACATATACTAGCATAAAAATGGTGATTTTGCCTTTTCTGTAGAAGAATAGTGATGTGTCAGCTTTGGATGGCTGAAAACCAAGTCTTTGGAGTTTCACACTCAGCCTAGAGTACCATGCTCTAGGTGCTTGTTTCAAACCATATAAAGCCTTATCAAGCTTACATACATAATGATACTTGTCCTTTACCTCATACCCAGGTGGTTGTCTCATATACACTTCTTCCTCTAGAACGCCATGAAGGAACGCATTTTGCACATCCAATTGATGAAGACTCCAATTGTTTGATACTGCAATAGAGAGAACAAGTCTAACAGTAGCTTCTTTCACAACAGGGCTAAAGGTATCTTCATAATATATACCATATCTTTGTTTAAAACCCTTTGCAACTAGTCTAGCCTTGTATCTGTCTATTTCTCCATTTTCCTTTCTTTTAATTCTATAGACCAATTTACAGTCAATTAAATTTCTCCCTTTTGCTGGAGGAACTAGATGCCATGTTCTATTTTTCATAAGAGCATTATATTCCTCATTCATTGCATTTTTCCAATTTTTATTTTCCAATGCCTCTACCAAAGTGTTTGGTTCTCCTGTGACAGCAAGACCAGCGAAACGACGCCGCTTGTCATACCTGACCGTACCATCCGTACGTACTTTTGGTTTTAAGATACCATGTTGAGATCTTGTTCTTGGTGGAGACACAGAAATCATCGCAGAAGGCAGCTGCACAGAAGATCCGGAGCCCTGCACAGCGGATCCGGAACCTGACCCAGCCGCACCAGATCCAAGGAGGATCCTGTCGCCATCGCCAGCGTCCGCGCCTGGCCCGGCAGCCGCAGATCTGAGGCGGATGCTGTCGCCCGCCTACGACGCGCCTGATTGGCCTGCGCCACCGTGCGTAGGAGACCGCACCACTTGGCGGGTGGAGAGCGGCGCCTCGCTGCTTGTGGGTCCACCTGACCCTGAGTGCGCCACAGCGCCCGCGCCCACGGGCCCGCGAAGGGACACGAGTCGTGGCGAGGCTGGGTCGCCCACTCCCGAGGCGGATGCGGTACGGATCCCGCTGTCTGGCGCGGCAGGCGAGGGAAAATCTTCCCCGGGATCGCCGCTGGCTGGATCCGGCGCAGCACCTGAATCTGCACCATGTTCCGCGCCTGTCTGCTGCATAAAATCATGGCCAAAAACAGAATTTCCACCAAAATTTATAGCAGGATTTTTATGAAGATTAACCGAAGGATCAGCTGTCTATTCGTCCCCATGATCAAGAGGTTCGGATGGAGCAGATTCTGCAAGAAGAAGAACTTCGAAACGAAGGGGAACGCCGGCATTTGGATTTAGCGAGGCAAATGGAAAAATTGTTTCGTCAAAGATAACATCTCGAGAGATATAGACACGTCCTTCTTTGACATCGAGATACTTGAACCCTTTATGGAGGTTGCTATAGCCAAGAAAAACACATTGTTTTGAACGGAATTCTAGCTTCTTAGCATGAAAGGGTCGGAGATTTGGCCAACATCACAACCAAAGGTGCGTAGAGCATGGTAGTTGGGTTTTTCATGAAACAATTTTTCCAAGGGAGTATCAAGATTGATCACTTTGCTAGGAGTGCGATTGATAAGATAGGTGGCGGCTAGAAAAGCTTCGTCCCAAAATTTTAAGGGCATGGAAGCATGAGCTAAAAGCGAGAGACCCACATCTACAATGTGCCTATGTTTTCTCTCGGCTGACCCATTCTGTTGATGGGCATGTGGGCATGATACGTGATGTGTGATCCCTATTTGACGAAAGAATGAGTTGAGGCGCTCATACTCACCGCCCCAATCTGTTTGCATGGTGATAATCTTGCGATCAAAAAGTCGTTCAACTAGTGCTTGAAACTCATGAAACACTTTGAAAACTTCTGATCTATGTTTGAGGATATATATATCCATGTGAATTTGCTGGAATCATCGATGAAACTCACATAATAATTTTTCTTATTGATTGAATCTTGGGCAGGCCCCCATACATCAGAGAAAACTAGCTCTAAAGGAGCTTTTGAGATACTACTAGAATTTGGATAGGGAAGTTGATGGATCTTGCCTTGTTGGCAAGCATCACACACTCCCTCTTTATTCAACTCTTTGCTAGAAAAAGAAATTTTATTGTGTCTAAGAACATGTTGAACTATTGCCGAGGATGGATGTCCTAAACGATCGTGCCACCTTGACGGAGAGATCTTGGTGGCGCCAAGTGCATGCATGCCCGAGCTTATGGGAGCTAATGATAGGGGATAGAGCCCGTTTCTACACCTGCCGTGGAGGAGGGTTTTCCTCGTTGCCTTGTCCTTGACATAGAAAAAATGAGGATGAGTTTCAAGAAACACATGATTGTCATAAGCTAGACGATGGGCAGAGATCAAGTTTTTGGTGGCTTTGGGCACATGCAAAATATTTTTAAGATGAAGATTGCGAGTAGGGGTACGAACATATGCATGACCTATATGGGAAATCTTCATACCTGCGCCGTTTGGCACGTTTACTTGATCATGTCCATTGTACTTGTCACGGACAGTGAGTTTGTCGAGCTCGCTGGTAATGTGGTCTGTTGCACCTGAGTCCACATACCAGTTTGTGTCCACCCCGTAGGAGGAGTTGGTGTTGACGGCTGCTGCACTTTTCTCCTTGTTGAAGGAGATGTCAAAACGGCGATAACACTCCATGGCCATGTGATTGGGCTTGGTGCAGATTTGGCAGAAGACATCAGGTAGATCGTTGCGGCCTCCTCCATTGCCGCGGCCGCCGCCGCGACCACGACCGCCGCCACCGTTGCCACGGCCGCCTCCATTGCGGCCACCGTTGCCACCACGGCCACCGCCACGGTTGGATCCACCGCGCCTGCCACGGGACACGGCGTTGGCAGAGGAGTGGGAGGACTGCCCTCCGCCTTCAAACATAGCCAATCTGCTTTCAAAGCTAATCAGCTGCGAGTAAAGCTCGCTCACCTTGATTTGCTGAGTCCGAGCACAGATTGTGGAGACGAAGGACATGTACTCGTAGTCGAGTCCCGCCAGGATGTAGGACACCATGTCGTCGTCGGTGAGCGGCTTGCCCACCGATGCCATCTCATCACCGAGCGCCTTCATGCGCCCGATGTACTCGGCCATCGTCGAGTTGCCCTTCTTGGTGGTGGAGAGGGCGATTCTGGTGTTGACGACGTGTGCTTGAGTTTGGGAGATAAAGATCTCCGTGATGGCGGCCCATGCTTCGGCCGCCGTGTCGCAGTGTGCAACCTGAACCATGACAGGAGCTGAGATGGAGTTGAAGATGAAGCTTAGCACCTGAGAATCTCGAGCCTTGTCGATGTCGTATGCAGGGTTGGGCGTGTCCGTGGGCTTGCCGTCCTTGTCGCGAAGCTTCTGCTCCGGCTGCTCCCTCTTTGGATTGAGGTAGGAGACGAGCTGCGGCCCACGGATGGCCGCCATGGCTTGCGCGCACCATACCAGAAAGTTGGAGCGATGGAGGTCGGCTATGGGGATGAGGGCAGGCGTGGCGACAGCGAAGCTTGAGGAGGCCATGGCTACGAGAGATGTGCTTAGAGGAGATAGGCTCTTAATACCATGAAAGATGGCGTGAAGCGTATGCCTAGCAGGGACGCGTTACGTGTTATATATAGCCATAAGCTAGTGTTTACAGGATTCGGTAGTTAGGTTAGGCTTGATCCTCAAGTTAGTTAATCTACAAGATAAGGATCGAAGCAATGAACCTAACTACCAGATTACAAGATCACCACGCATGCAACTAAAAAGGTATATATGGTTTTATATACACAACCGTATATACGTACATTGTATTCTAACACACATACGCTCTGTCCAGTCCAGTGCAGCTTTGCAGTGTCGTTTCTGAATTTCAAATTTTGAGGTCATATAACACTGAAGCAGCAAGTGCCTGTATCGACTCTGTAGCAGCATGGCTCCGGTTTCAGCCTCAAGCATCCAAGGCAAAACTGAAACTATCCTTGTGTTCCTAGTGTTCATGAATGAATTTCTGCTTGGTGGTTTGAGGGAGATAGATGGTAAGAGGGCACTATACGGGGAGTTTGTGGCCATGAAAACCTGATAGTGTTTTTTTGAACGAAGGCACTATACGGTTTATTAGGTAAACCGTAACCGTAGCTAGGTCAGTAGCATGCATATTGTAGTGTGGCCATACCACCCAGTAAGCTTCTTAGTTAGTTCGCCCTTGCTTCCCCTTGTTACATCAAATCAACGTGCATATAAGCTGTGCCTGAAGATCCCTTAAATGGCTACATGGCTACAGAGCTCCTCTACACGCCTACCAGCTTTCATCCATTAATTTCCGGTTGATGCACCCGTTGCTGTTGTTGTCCTGCTTTAGGCTCTTTGGAACAGCCGACTGGAAACCTTCTGAAAATCAGTATGGATGGCGCTCTTCGATTAACAAAGTGGACATGGACATCAGGACATCTTTGCTGATGTGCCCCATGCGGAAATGACGGCTTGTCTCCAGGCTATTCAGTTGGCTGCCGGTGCTGGTATTGCACGAATCATCGTCAAAAGAGATTCTACAGTTTTTACAAACTGCTCTGACGACTACATGTCCCTCTTGTTTATGAGTTTCATAGAGGTTGAGGTTGTGTCCTGTGAACGAGTTTGTAACTCTGGTGCTAAATGTTGTAGGAGCTCACAGAGCTCGTATGGCTCCGGGTGTTTTGGCATTATGATGGACAGTACCTGGCTAGGTATAAACTTGGTGGTCGGGGATTTAGCTGTACCACAAATGTAATACATCCCACCGGTTTCCTCTCAACAAACGTGCAAATCATTTTGAAAAAAATAAAAATAAAAAACTTGCACAATCTTCTATTAAGTCTCATTTTACATTTTTACAGAAACGAGCGAAAATGAAAATGCCTTCTTTGCTCATTCTTTTTTTGAAGAGTGTGTGTATCATATATTAAAGAAGGAGAGAGGGAAAAGAGCCCCATTCACCGATGTCTTAGAAATGATTACATGCAGTTACGCAAAGACCCTCCGTCCACTACTTCTTTACTCATTCTTACATGGAAGCAAGTTATCAATCGATCCGGTCGTCAAAATCGTAGCGCAAAATCATAGCAGGACCGTGGATGTAATAAAGCCTAACGGTTTCCGCAGATTGTTTGAAAAAGCGAAAAACAACTTGCTCAACCTCTTCACATTTTCTTTTACAGAAACGAGTTGAAATGAAGATGTCTTATTTTCTCCATGTCATTCTCACGTGGAAGCAAATTATTTGTCTGTCCCATCTTTTCTGCTAATTAACCCTCGAATTTCAAAATCGCCGTGCAGAATTTTCCAACAAGCAGCCTTAGTCATTCCTATTAGAAAAAACAAATATGATATTTAGAGTAAAAATCGAATGTAAATGTCTTCCTTTTTGTATCCGTGGGCCCCATTCTTCCAATTCAGTCCGTTGGTCCTATTTTGTATCCGTTGCCACACGGTTGAGCCCATTACTGACGCTCGACGGCCCAATCTGTTAACGCAGAGAGACCAAGTCCCACTCCCATCGACTGGGATCCTCCGACCTAGGTTTCACTCCCCCCTCCCTCTGCTCTGCTCGACGGCGTCGCCGCCGTTTCCTGCCGCCGCCATGTCCGTCCCCGTGGATAGCTCTAGCCCGCGGAAGAAAGGCCGCACTTCATCGCCTGTCCGGTACACGAATCAGCAGGATCATCGATCAGAGGTTCCCCCCTCCTTCGCCGATCCAGGCCGTGACCCCCATTTGTGTTTCGCAGGTCTTCCCCTTCTCCCCACAGCGACGGCAGGACGGCGGTCGAGAGACTCACCGACGACCTCCTCGTGGAGATCCTCTCGCGCGTCCCGGTCAAGTCGCTCTGCCGCTTCAAGTGCGTCTCCAACCACTGTCTGGCCCTCATCGACCACCCCGAACACCGCAAGAAGCTCCCCCAGACACCGGCCGGCTTCTTCTACGGCAGCGCCATCACTAGCGACTGGCTTCTGAAATCCCCTGTCCACTTCACCGATTTCCCGGGGAGACGCTCCCCTCCGTTCGACACCTCTTGCACCTTCCTGCCCGACCATCGGCGCGTCGAACTATTGGACTGCTGCAACGGCCTCCTCCTCTGCCGCTGGTATGACGTTTCTGCCCAGGGTGACGAGTTCCACTATATCGTGTGCAATCCCGCCACGGAGAAGTGGGTCGTGTTGCCAGACTCCGGCAAGGCCGCCAGCGAGGTGGCCACCACACGTTTGGGCTTTGATTCGGCTGTGTCGATGCATTTCTATGTGTTTGAGTTGGTAAATGAGCAGGAGTTTTTTTGGGATCCTGACATTGTCGGAGTGGCAGTGTATTCGTCTGAAACCGGAGGATGGGTTTATAAGGAAAAGAAATGGAACTCACAAATCAGGCTCATTGATCATCGGTTTGCATCTGTCTTTCTTAATGGCTATCTACATTTTGAAGCCGATTGTCGCGGATCGTCCCCTTGTCTAGCTGTGGTGGACACGGAGGGGGAAACATGGATGAACTTCGGTTTCCCTGATGGTCTGTTTGATGGTTTTATTCAGCGGTCACAGGGCCGCCTGCATTATGCCAATTTTCAGGGAGATGAAGATGGTTCTACCACCCTAGTAGTTTATGTTCTTGAGAACTATCAAAGCAAAGAATGGATATTGAAGCATAGCGTCGAAATTCCATACATATTTGAAGCACCTCTACTTGAGTGGGTAGATTTCCGCCTCGACAGGGACTTTGATTGGATTGCGATTCATCCAGAATGCAACATGATATTCTTCACTACTTGTTGGCATGCCACATTCACGTGCTATAATATGGATAGCGGGCAAGTCAAACTGATATCTGGTCTTGAAGTTCACAAGCCGCCATATATGCCGTATGTGCCGCTGTATGTAGAGTTACAGTCATTGCACATTTGATGTCAATATGAGAATTGCTGGTGGTGTACATAAGAAGTGGATCTTCGACAGGCATCATCAGTTCTTCATGCTATGGAACAGCGGGCTTGGTATGTCTGCTTGAATTGGGCTCTGTTTCAGATGTATGCATGCTTTTAAGTTTGGAGCAACCGTGGTTCATCGTGGAATGAATTTGGTCTATTTCTCTGATTAGTTATCTGACTTTGCACTGAACTTTCTTTTCTCTGTACTGGTTTTTGCATATGTATGTTTTTGGAAAACTGCTACCTCTATGTATTCCGTCAACTTCGCGTAGTGTTTGAGCGAATGTACTATGATCATTTAGTAAAAGACATGATCAATGGTTATCATGCAGGTTAACTTTGTATCTTATTGACAGTGATTTAGTGAACGGACTACTTGTCTGCTAACAAGATAACATATCAATGTGTGCAAATGGTATAATGTTTGAAATCATTTTTCTTTACTGTTAATCTTTTGGAAAAAATTCTCTACTTGTGGCATGTTTGAAACAGAAAATGTTGTTAG
The DNA here is from genome assembly GCF_002575655.3 of Aegilops tauschii subsp. strangulata. Taxonomy (NCBI): domain Eukaryota; kingdom Viridiplantae; phylum Streptophyta; class Magnoliopsida; order Poales; family Poaceae; genus Aegilops; species Aegilops tauschii. Next base: position 362,490 of record NW_027332466.1, read on the forward strand.
CAGAACATTACCGAGCAGTGCTTAGATCATAATGTTCATGATATTGTTAGGGATTTTAAGTGCTCCGAAGACTAGCAATATGCCATCTTTGCTTGTGCTTTTTGCCAGGTATGTATGGCTTAAAACAGTCTTAACTAAATAACCAATGCCGTTCACTTTCCATGCTAGTCTTGCTCCTTGTTTTACTAAGATACCTGTAATGTTGCACGTGGCTCTGCCACACGTAGCTTGGCTCCGGTTCCAGCTTCCAACCTTGCAAGACAAACTGGAGCTATCCTGGTCTTACTGTAACCCTGTTGTTAGCTCGCTTCTGGTGTTCATGAAACTTTTTCAGGTGATTTGAGTGAAGGTACTATGATCATTATGCGAAGACATGAACAACTTCTGTTGAGGACCATCATGCAACTTAATTTTTATCTTCTAGGTGCACCCATGGGAAATTTTAAGCATCTTATAGGCAGTGATTTAGTAAGGGCCACTTGTATGCTAACAATATAATGTGTGAAATTCTGCTGATGATGTAATGCCGTGAATCATTTCTCTCTACTGTTAATGGTTTGAAAATTAAGATATTTGCTGCTATGTTTTAGTGAAATACTTTGGATGATTATATGTTGCTTCTTTTGATGCTAATTATGTCTTGCCAGTCTAAAACCATGACCAGCTAAACTAGGCTTGGAACGCAGGGATTGAAATAAACTAGGCCGTATAACTAAAAAACATTTTGAGCATTTGGTTTGAAGGGCTCGGTGAAGGTTGCAAGGATGGAGTGAGAAGAAACTCACCTTTGCTCTCTTCTTTTTTTGAGACAAAGAAACTCACCTTTGCTCTCTTCTTTTTTTGAGACAAAGAAACTCACCTTTGCTGGTAAAGAAGTTATGTCCAAGCCTGTGATCTAGGCAGGGAAGAGATACCTTGAAGTTGGGCCTAGTAAAAGGAATTGGGAATGGCCAGAGTACCAAGCCCATTGTGTTTTTTGTCAGTGAGCTAGTAGATTTGTTTTCGCACAAAAAGAGAAAGAACGAATGAATGAACCAAAACAATCAGCGACCCTCACACGAAAATAAGTCGGCATCCAGTGGGTGTTGCCGGCGTTTGAGGCCTCAGTCCCACATCCGGCCGGGCGGCGCCGCCCAGCCGGCCCCGCATACTTCATCGCCAATCACTCTCTCCAGGGGGGTAAGCTGCAAAGACCCTCCTACCCAGAGCCGGCGGACCTTCATAGCTTCGGGGATTAAGGTAGGCAACGAAAGCCGGATCCTTTTTAAAAACATCGGGGCACAAGGCACCCATCAACCCGGCTGACCTATAGGCCGGCAACCCCGCGCGGGCCGGATGGGCGCGGCATCCCGCCCCGGCAGGCTGGCCGCGGGTTAGCGGTCGTCCCCTCCATCCATACGACAAGACAAGGCCCCACGACGGGGCAGGCCTGGCAACAGTGTGCCACCCACCCACGCTGACCGAGGCAAGCGTCGCTACAACGTCCCTTGTACTGCTGACCGGGGCGGATGGCGACCGGGCGACGCGGCACCGTAGCCGAAAAGTGCCAACCACTCGGTGACGTAAGACAAGACGGACCTGGCGACCCGACAGACCCCACCGCGGCTCCAGGACGATGGCACCAGGGCCCGCGCCCATGTATCTTTACCATTGTAACCCTGGGGGTTCGGCCTATAAGACCCCCCCCCCCCTCGGAGCCCTCCATGCAGAGGATCTTCTCCCTTCGGCATTCTGCCCACACACATACTCACACACACACGAGGCTAGATGGAGACCTAGCTCCTTATTCCTCCTCCACCAAACAGCTCCAGGAGCACCACTATAACCCTTGTGCATATCATCCCATTTCGGTAGGACTAGGGGTGTTACTTCCCAAGGAGGGCCCCGAACCTGGGTACGTCTTGTGTCCCGCACTCGCGCGTGCCAACCTTGCTTCCGGAGCCCACCGGCGTCCTCACATAGCCCCCCACTTTTAGTCATCTTATTGAAGGAAATATGCCCTAGAGGAAATAATATGCCCTAGACGGGATCACATCATTAGAGAATGATGTGATGGACAAGACCCGTCCGTTAGCTTAGCATAAATGATCATTTAGTTTTATTGCTATTGCTTTCTTCATGACTTATACATATTCCTCTGGCTATGAGATTATGCAACTCTCGAATACCGGAGGAACACTTTGTGTGCTATCAAACGTCACAATGTAACTGGGTGATTATAAAGATGCTCTACAGGTGTCTCCGATGGTGTTTGTTGAGTTGGCATAGATCGAGATTAGGATTTGTCACTCCGTGTATCGGAGAGGTATCTCTGGACCCTCTCGGTAATGCACATCACTATAAGCCTTTCAAGCAATGTAATTAATGAGTTAGTTGCGGGATGATGCATTACAGAACGAGTAAAGAGACTTGCCAGTAACGAGATTGAACTAGGTATGATGATACCGACGATCGAATCTCGATCAAGTAACATACCGATGACAAAGGGAATGACGTATGTTGTTATGCGGTTTGACCGATAAAGATCTTCGTAGAATACGTAGGAGCCAATATGAGCATACAGGTTCCGCTATTGGTTATTGACCGGAGATATGTCTCGGTCATGTCTACATAGTTCTCGAACCCCTAGGGTCCGCACGCTTAACGTTCGATGACAATTTGTATTATGAGTTATGTGATTTGATGACCGAAGTTTGTTCGGAGTCCCGGATGAGATCACGGACATGACGAGGAGTCTCGAAATGGTCGAGAGGTAAAGATTCATATATTGGAAGGCTATATTCGGACATCGGAATGGTTCCGAGTGATTCGGGTATTTTTCGGAGTACCGGAGAATTACGGGAATTCGCTGGGGAAGCTAATGGGCCTTATTGGGCTTTAGTGGAGAGAGGGAAGAAGGGCCACGAGGTGGCACGCGCCTCCACCTTGCCCAAACCGAATTGGACAAGGGGTGGGGGCGCCCCCCTTTCCTTCTCCCTCTCCCTCCTTTCCTTCTTTCCCACTCCGAAAAGGAAAGGGAATCCTACTAGGAATTGGGAGTCCTAGTAAGACTCCATACACTTGGCGTGCCCCTAGGAGGGCCGGCCTCTCTCCCTCCCTCCTTTATATACATGGGCAGGGGGCACCCGAAAGGCACTCCAAGATTTGTCTTAGCCGTGTGCAGTGCCCTCCTCCACAGTTACACACCTCGGTCATATCGTCGTAGTGCTTAGGCGAAGCCCTGCGCCGGTAACTTCATCATCACCGTCGCCACGCCGTCGTGCTGATGAAATTCTCCCTCGTCCTCAACTGGATCAAGAGCTCGAGGGACGTCATCGAGCTGAACGTGTGCTGAACACAGAGGTGTCGTATGTTCGGTACTTGGATCGATTGGATCGTGAAGACGTTCGACTACATCAACCGCGTTACTAAACGCCTCCGCTTTCGGTCTACGAGGGTACGTGGCACACTCTCCCGTCTCGTTGCTATGCATCTCCTAGATAGATCTTGCATGTTCGTATGATTTTTTTTGAAATACTGCGTTCCCCAACACTTATGGCATCTGCCGTGAGATCATCACAACAATACACTATGAAGGTTGTATCATATGTTGGTATCATATGCATAATACTAATATATGATACTCCCCACTACGAGTAGCCTAAAGTTCCACAATCTGCATGATACGGCACGATGTAATAAAAGGCTACTGGTTGCGCAGATCATTTGAAGAAAAAAAACAACTTGCACAATCTTCCATTAATATAAATCTCCGTTACACTTTTTGTATAGAAACGAGTTGAAATGAAAATGCCTTCTTTCCTCTCATAGCAATGTTACTCTTACATGGATGCAAGTTACTGATCCATCCGATCTATGCTAGTACGATACTAATTAGCTTTCATATTCAAAATCATGGGACAACTTCATTCTAGCCCTGAGAGAATCTCCAGAGGCACCCCCAACAGCCCCCCTAAGGCTCTTTTTTAGCGCCGGCGTTGGAAAAACGGATCAATCGCGCTTTCAGAAGCCCAATTTTCGCCGGTTAGTCCCGAAACTGGTGTAGGCGGACCCAGGCCGAACCCCGCGCGCTGGGGCGCCGAGGGAATCGTTTTTGGCGCGAAAGAACGGCGATCTCGCCGAGTCAGCGACTCCGGCGCATCGTCGTCCTCATCGCCTCGGTTCCTGCGAGGAATCAATGCCAAGGCTGCCGCGCCTGTCAGCCTCCACTGATGCCTCACGGGCGGCGCAGTGAAGGCGCGGCGACGCACGTCCCACCCGAGCCCACCACGCGTACACATGGTCGCCGCCCTCCCACCGCCCAAGCCCGGCTATAAAATGTTGTCCCTCCCTCGCAGGGGAGCACACACTCCATTCGCCACAGCTCCTCATCTCGCCGCCGACGCCCCCTCGACCGAGCTCGCCTCTCCTCTCCCTTTCTCCCCATCGACGAGCATGGCCGAGCGTTACCCAGGCGACGGTGCGGCGGCCAATGGCTTCGGCCGCCGTCACCTGCACGAGGATGAAGCACGACTCATCTACGAGGCCGACTCACCGTCGGACATGCGAGTGCCGGGCACGTGGAAGCCGGCGCTGGAAAAACGGATCAATCGCGCTCTCAGGAGCCCAATTTTCGCCGGTTAGGCCCGAAACTGGCGTAGGCGGACCCAGGCCGAACCCCGCGTGCTGGGGCGCCGAGGGGATCGTTTTTGGCGCAAAAGAACGGCGATCTCGCCGAGTCAGCGACTCCGGCGCATCGTCGTCCTCATCGCCTCGGTTCCTGCGAGGAATCAATGCCAAGGCTGCCGCGCCTGTCAGCCTCCATTGATGCCTCACGGGCGGCGCAGTGAAGGTGCGGCGACGCACGTCCCACCCGAGCCCACCACGCGTACACACGGTCGCCGCCCTCCCACCGCCCAAGCCCGGCTATAAAATGTTGTCCCTCCCTCGCAGGGGAGCACACACTCCATTCGCCACAGCTCCTCATCTCGCCGTCGACACCCCCTCGACCGAGCTCGCCTCTCCTCTCCCTTTCTCCCCATCGACGAGCATGGTCGAGCGTTACCCAGGCGACGGTGCGGCGGCCAATGGCTTCGGCCGCCTTCACCTGCACGAGGATGAAGCACGACTCATCTACGAGGCCGACTCACCGTCGGACATGCGAGTGCCGGGCACGTGGAAGCTGACCACCGGCGAAGTCCCGGTGCCACCAGCGCTGCCCTGCACGTCGAGATCGCGTGCATCCGGTCCTTGATGATGGCGGAGTTGCGTAACCAGCCGAGGTACGCCCCTGACAGCAACACGCTGTGGACGGCTGTGACAACCCCGATTTGACCGTACACTAATCATGCACGCAAATGTGTACGATCAAGGTCAGGGACTCACGGGAAGATATCACAACACAACTCTACAACATAAATAAGTCATACAAGCATCATAATACAAGCCAGGGGCCTCGAGGGCTCGAATACAAGTACTCGATCACAGACGAGTCAGCGGAAGCAACAATATCTGAGTACAGACATAAGTTAAACAAGTTTGCCTTAAGAAGGCTAGCCCAAACTGGGGTACAGATCGAACGAGGCGCAGGCCTCCTGCCTGGGATCCTCCTAACTACTCCTGATCGTCGTCAGCGGGCTGCACGTAGTAGTAGGCACCTCCAGTGTCGTAAGTGTCGTCGTCGACGGTGGCGTCTGACTCCTGGACTCCAACATCTGGTTGCGACAACCAGATAGAAAGGAAAGGGGGAAAAGAGGGAGAGAAGCAACCGTGAGTACTCATCCAAAGTACTCGCAAGCAAGGAGCTATACTACATATGCATGGGTATATGTGTAAGGGGGCATATCAGTGGACTGAACTGCAGAATGCCAGAATAAAAGGGGGATAGCTAGTCCTGTCGAAGACTACGCTTCTGGCAGCCTCCATCTTGCAGCATGTAGAAGAGAGTAGATTGAAGTCCTCCAAGTAGCATCGCATAGCATAATCCTACACGGCGATCCCCTCCTCGTCGCCCTGTTAGAGAGCGATCACCGGGTTGTATCTGGCACTTGGAAGGGTGTATTTTATTCAGTATCCAGTTCTAGTTGTCATAAGGTCAAGGTACAACTCTGGGTCGTCCTTTTACCGAGGGACACGGCTATTCGAATAGATAAACTTTCCTGCAGGGGTGCACCACATAACCCAACACGCTCGATCCCATTTGGCCGGACACACTTTCCTGGGTCATGCCCGGCCTCGTAAGATCAACGCGTCGCAGCCCCACCTAAGCACAACAGAGAGGTCAGCACGCCGGTCTAACCCTATGCGCGCAGGGGTCTGGGCCCATCGCCCTATGCACACCTGCACGTTGCGTACGCGGCCGGAAGTAGACCTAGCCTAGTGGCGTTCCAGTCCAATCCGGCGCGCGCCACTCAGTCGCTGACGTCAAGAAGGCTTCGGCTGATACCACGACGCCGGGATACCCATAACTACTCCCGCGTAGATGGCTAGTGCGTATAGACCAAATGGCCAGACTCAGATCAAATACCAAGATCTCGTTAAGCGTGTTAAGTAACCGCGAACGCCGACCAGGGCCAGGCCCACCTCTCACCTGGGTGGTCTCAACCTGCCCTGTCGCTCCGCCTCAAAGATCCACTTGCGGGTACTCCTACGAGCCGACCCGACTTTAGTCATCACATGTGTCATGTATAAAGTATATAAGTATATACCCGTGATCACCGCCCAGGTGATCACGGCCCGATAGTATAGCACAGCAGACGGACAAGAATGTAGGGCCACTGATGGAAATCTAGCATCCTATACTAAGCATGTAGGATTGCAGGTAAAGGTAACAACAGTAGTAGCAAGGATAGGCTATGCATCAGGATAGGATATCGGAAAGCAGTAACATGCTACACTACTCTAATGCAAGCAGAATAGAGAAGAGTAGGCGATATCTGGTGATCAAGGGGGGGGCTTGCCTGGTTGCTCTGGCAAGTAGGAGGGGTCGTCAACTCCGTAGTCGAACTGGACAGCAGCAGTGTCGGTCTCGTAGTCTACCGGAGAGAAGAGGGGGGAAGAAACAGTAAATACAATGCAAACATAAGCATGACGATGCGTGACATGACAATGAGCGGTGCTAGGTGTGCCCTAACGCGACAGTAGGTGGTACCGGCGAAGGGGGGGAACATCCGGGAGGTATTCCCGATGTTTCGCGTTTTCGGACAGACGGACCGGAGGGGGAAAGTTGCTAGTTCGATAGGTTAGGGGGTTGTGGTGGACGAACGGACTGCGTATTCGGATTCGTCTCGTCGTTCTGAGCAACTTTCATATAGAAAACATTTTCATCCGAGTTACGGTTTAAAAGATATGAATTTTCAAAGTTTATTTGAATTTCTAGAATTATTTAAATTAAGCAAAAATGAATTATGACGTCAGCATGAGGCAATGCTGACGTCAGTAGGTCAACAGGTCGGTTGACCAGTCAAACCAGACAGGTGGGTCCAGTGGGACCCACATGTCAGCCTCTGTTAGTCTAATATTAATTTAAACTAAACTAACAGTCTAATTAGAGGGGTGGGCCCCATATGTCAGTGAGTGATTAGTTAATCTAATTATTTTTATTTATAAAACATTTCTCTTTTTCTCTTTTGTTTTTTAATTTTGCGGCGGGGCCCGCATGTCAGTGGCTGGGCCTGCCCAGTCAGCAGTTGACTGGGTCAACCCAGTCAACTGGGACCCACGGGGCCCACTGGCAGTGGCCCTGGGGTGGCCCCAGGCCGGCCACGTCGGCGGCCGGCGCCGGAGCAACTCCGGCGACCAAAACAGCGGCGGCCCCTCGCCGGAGTTGGCCGGAATCACGCTACGGGGCTCGGGGAGGAGCGGGGCTAGGCCCATTCGAAAGGGCTCGCAGCGCCGCATCCAGGGGTGGCCGGGGCTTCGCTGGACTTGGCCGGAATCGGCGCCGGCGAGCGGCGGAGGCGGCGGCGCGCACGGGTGTCCGACGGAAACGAGGCTACGGCGGGCTATCGAGTAAGCGGAGGGGCTGGGGGGCATCTACGCGAGGTGGGGAGTGCAACGGGCTTGAGCCCGTGACCAACAGGTCGCCGGAGCCTCGCCGGCGGCGAGCTCCGCGGCGCGGCGTTCGGGCGCGCGTGGGGAAGCAGCTAGGGGGCGCGCGAGAGAGAAAAGACAGGGGAGGAGGGGGGAGAGGCTCACCGCGCGGCACACGGAGGCCGGTGAGAGGCTTAGGAGCAGCAGGTCGGCGCCGGGGAAGAAGGGGGTCGCCGGCGTCCGAAGTTGAAGACGAGCTCGGTGTGCTCGTTGTAGGGGCTCCGATCTCCAACGGGCTGCACCAGCCGAAGCAGCGGACGACGGCGGTCCTTGGAGACAACGTGGGGCGGCGAGGTGGGCACGGTGGCCGTGTGAACGACGGGAACGGCGGCGACCGCGTCGGGCGTGGGGAAGGAGAGAGCGGCGCGGATCTGGGGGGGAAGAGAGAGGCGCAGGGGCCGAGAGGTGAGCGGGGGGCGAGTGGGAGAGAGGCCCGAGAAGGCGGGGGGAGCTGGCGTCCTTATCCTCCCCGTCGCCGGCGAGGGGGTGCGGCGGGGACTGCCCCTGTTCCGACCCCGGTCGGGGGAACAGGGAAGGGGGCGAGTGGGAGAGGTGGGCTGGGCCGGGGGTCGGCCCAGTCGGGCCAAGGGTCCAGTGGGGGGAGGGCCTTCTCCTTTTTTTCTTTTTTTCTTTGCCTGTTCTGTTTTCTATTGTATTTTCTTTTTATTTATTTATTTTCTTTCCTGTTTTATTTCATTTAAAAGTATTTAGGTATTTTATAAAAATGTGTTTTCTCCACCATAATTACCAGTGTATTATTTGGCACCCACCGAACATTTTTGTTTAAATTTTTGAAAACTTTTATTTTCCACTTTGATTTTAATTGAAGTTTGAACTAGGAGTTTGAAAAGAAATGTGATGCAATTGTGATCAAGCCCTGTTTAGCAACATGATTAGCTTAATCTCAGAGAGTTACTGTAGCATGATTCTCGGGGTGTTACAACGGCGTACTTCGAACGCCGCCACGCCGAGCAGCTCGCCTCCTCGAACGGCGTCGAGCCCCGCGGCCGCCACAACTCCGAGGGGTGGCGCCCATGGTGGGGCGTCCCCGGCCGCACCCTCGAAGCCGTCCTCGAGCACATCGAGGCCGGCAAGACGCCGCGCCTGGAGTACCCGGCGCCCCCCAGCCTCTTGCGCCACCGCGGCAGCTCCTGGACGCCGCGGCGGATGGAGACGGCGACCTCCTCATCGTCGGGCTCTTGCTTCCTCTCTGCCGGTTCGTCGGCGCTCCACGCCGTCAAGCCGGAGCCACATGAGACGCCACTTGGGCATCGTACCCGTGGCGGCGCCCTCGTCATCCACGAGGGCGGCCGCCCCTCTCCTTCTTCTTCCCGGCTCGTCAGGCCGAAGACCGAGCCAGGGTTGCTCTCCGTGAAGAAGGAGCACGCAGACATGGCCGCCAACGACGAGACCGCCCTCAAATGGGCGAGGGCGGACTACTTCCAAGAGCAGCTGGAGCACCAGCGCCGCGCCTTCGAGGAGATCGCCGCTCGTCGCCGCGGATGCGAGGAAGGCGTCGTCGTCGTCCTCGACAGCGACGACGAGGACGCGCCCAGGCCGTCCAACCCCCCACGCATTGACGACGCTAGTCAGGGGTGTAGTAGGGACGGCAGTGGCACGCGGGACAGCGGGGACGGTGGCGACGATGACGACGACGGCGGCGGCAACTACACCCGGTTCTACAGGCTCCTGGGCATGTAGAAGGCGGGCGGTGGCGGACGGCGACAGCGGTGTAGTAGTGCTAGGCGTAGTTGTAGATTTTAGTTTATGTTTTTAAGTTTTTGTACAAATATCAATGAAATCGCCTAGTCTAGACGAATTTGTGGCATGTTTGGCCGATTTCCAGTTTCAAAAAACGGCGTGTGGGCGGGGGGGGCCTTGGGGCGATGGCTGGAAACCAAACCATCCCCACGCCGAAATTATCGCCGGCGCGCCCACAGGCGGCGCTATTTCAAGCCCATGGGGGGGCCGAACGGCTGGAGATGCTCTTAGTTGGTTCCTACTCGTGGGTTTTGGCTCTAGATAGTTCCTACACATGGATTTTGCCCCTAGTTTCCCATTATGCTCAATTTTTCCCCCAAAAGACATTTTTGCTCACTCAAATGACCTTTGACCGTTTGATCATGACTTTGAAAAAAAATCATAACAAATTGTATGAACTCAGAAAATACAAATAAGATTTCACAATGTTTCGAAAAATATCACCCATATGTGCTTGTCATTTGCATTAATGAGAAAAATACTGATTACAATACATGAGCTTATTAATATGAAATTAAACCTAAAAATATATGGATAATACTATTTTTCATGGACGCAAATGACATGCACATGTAGGTGTTCTTATTCTGAACATTTTGATATTTTATTTACATTTTTCCAAGTTCATATGAATTTATTATAGAATTTTCACAGTAGTGGTCAAATGGTCAAAGGACATTTGGGCAGACCTAAAATGCTTTTTAGGGGCAAGGATGTAATTATCCCCAAAATCATAGTGCAGAATTTCATTTCTTTTAGAGAAGTCAAATGTAAATGTCCTCATTTTGTCTTTGGATCCTATTCTTCCAAACCAGTCTAGTTGCCCCACAGTTGAGCCCATTTACAATCTTTCGATGGCCCAATCCCAGTCCCGTCCACTGGTATCCTGACCTAGGTTTCACTCCCCACTCCCTCTGCTCTGCTCGACGGCGTCGACGCCGTTCCCTCCCGCCGCCATGTCCGACCCCGTGGATACCTCTAGCCCGCGGAAGAAAGGCCGCACTTTGTCTCGTTTCCCGTACGCGTCTCCCCACAGCGACGGCGGGATGGCAGTCGAGAGACTCACCGACGACCTCCTCGTCGAGATCCTCGCGCGTCTCCCGGTCAAGTCGCTCTGCCGCTTCAAGTGCGTCTCCAACCACTGGCTGGCCCTCATCCACCACCCCGAACACCGCAAAAAGCTTCCCCAACCCCTGGCCGGCTTCTTCTACGGCAGCACCACCACCAGCGACAGCTACAGCGAGTGGCTTCTGAAATCCCCTGTCCGCTTCGCCGATTTCCCGGGGAGATGCACCCCTCCGATCGACACGTCCTGCGCCTTCCTGCCCAACCACCGCCGCGTCCATCTGCTCGACTGCTGCAACGGCCTCCTCCTCTGCCGCTGGTACGACGCCTCCGCCCAGGGTGATGAGTTCCATTATGTCGTGTGTAATCCTGCCACGCGGAAGTGGACCGTGTTGCCGGACTCCGGCAAGGCCGCCAGCGAGGTCGCCACCACACGTTTGGGCTTTGATCCGGCCGTTTCGTCGCATTTCTACGTGTTTGAGTTGATAAATGCGCACGAGCTTTGGGACCCTGACATTGTCGGAGTGGCAGTGTATTCCTCTGAAACCAGAAAATGGGTTTATAAGGAGAAGAAATGGAATGCGGAAATTAGGATCATTAATCGTCAGTCTGCATCTGTCTTTCTTAACGGCTATCTGCATTTTGTAGCCGATTGCGGTGGGATATCTGTATCCCCTTGTCTAGCTGTGGTGGACACGGAGGGGGAAACATGGATGAACTTTGATGTCCCTCGAGGTCTGCTTGATGGTTTTATTCAGCGGTCACAGGGTCGCCTGCATTATGCCAATTTTCAGCGAGCTGAAGATGGTGTTACCATTCGACTAGTAGTTTATGTTCTCGAGAACTATCAAAGCAGAGAATGGATACTGAAGCATAGCGTTGACACTTCACACATATTTGGAGAAACAGATTCCCAATTCGGCCTCGATGGGGATTTTGAGTGGATTGGGATTCATCCGGAATGCAACATGATATTCTTCAATTTTGGTTGGTTTATCACATTCACTTGCTATAATATGGATAGCGGGCAAGTCAAGCTGATCTCTGGTCTTGTAGATGGCAAGCCGCCATATATGCCATATGTGCCGTTGTATGCAGAGTTGCAGTCGTTGCACATTTGACATGGATATGAGACTGTTGGTGCCTTTATGAGAAGTTCTTCATGCTATGGAACAGCGGGCTTGGTATGTCTGTTTGGATCGGGTTCTACGACTGATGTATGCATGCTTTTAAGTTTGGAGCGATGGTGGTTCTTCATGGAATGAACTTGGTTTATTTCTATGTGATTAGGCATCTAAAATTAAACTGAAGTTTCTGTTATCTGTACTGGTTTGTTGCATACCAATGGTTTTGGACAACTGCTACCTCCATGTATTCGGTGAACATCGCATGGTGCTTGAGCGAATGTACTATGATCATTTAGTAAAAAGACATGATCAATGGTTATCATGCAGGACTTTATATCTTCTATTTGCTGCTGTGGGAAGATAAGTATTTTACTGACAGTGATTTACTAAACGAATCACTTGTCGGCTAACAGTATAATATGTGAGTGCTAATGGTATAATGTGTGAAATCATTTTTCGTTTCTGCTAATGCTTTAGCAAAACATCTGCAAGCTGTGGTTCGATCATAATGTTCATGATTTTGTTAGGAATTTGAAGTACTCCAGAAGACTTGCAATGCCATCTTTGTTTGTACATTTTGTTCTGCTAGAAAGCCTAAAAACAGTCTTAGCAAAATAAGAAATGCCGTCCACTTTCCATGCTAGTCTTGCTTCTTGTGTGCAGTTTGCAGCCTTATTTCTGAATTTCGATATTTCACATCCAATAAAAAAGTGGTGGTGGCTTCGAGCGCTTTTGTGTTCACAAAATGTGATTTGTATGGAGATGGATTGTTTATGTGGACTTTGTGATCCATATGGAGATCTATTGTTCAAAAAAAAAATCCAGACAGTCAGCATATGCATACATATACGTAGCTACTTCTACAAGATGGCCATACGGCTGAAATTTTCATGAAAAAGTCACAATAGAACTATCAAAAAATAACTAGTGTTGACGCAAACAAAGAACTAAGGCTCTAGATCAACGCTAGGAATAAATTTTATATGAACTGGAAATGACTGCGAGTAGCTCCAAGTCGCACTGAAGGATGTCATGGTGAAAGTTGCTGCTGACACAGAGGTGGAGGTTGGAGTAGTCGCTGGCAGGAGCAAGATCTTCGTGTTGCCCCAAGCACCGTAGACCAGAGAGCGGACGCGGACGGAGGGAGTTGCCCCAAGCACCGTGGACCATACAGCAGACGCGGACGGAGGGAGTCGAAAGCAAAAAAGTTTGGGAGAACGATGATAATGGGGCTCCGACTATAATCACTGTTCGATTTGGAAAGGGGTACTTGAGAAAACCAAATATCAAGAACACAACACGCCTTTTTGTAGTTAGAGAATCAAGAAGTTTTTCATGTATGCTTGGAAACCTTGATTGCATGCACTGACAACGGAAGAGCTATCCATATGCCCAACAAACGCAATACGGAAAGGCCTTTCGGCACTTGGAGAATCAAGAGTTTTCCCATCTATGTTCTTTTTTAGTTCTGTTGAAAAAATGTATGAAATGTTCCTAGAATAATAATCTTGTTAGTTTTGAGTTTAGAGAATTGTTTAAAAAATGTCTGGACACTTCCATTTTATGGTAAAAATTTGACAAAAAAGGGGGCTACAAATGTAATTTATGGTATATTTAAACCTGTTAGGCAAAAGTGTCTGAAATTTTTCCATAATGCCAAGTATATTAGTGTTGATTTTACAAAAAAACAAGGGTAATTTCATTTTTTTTCTCAAATTTTGATCAAAATGGGACAGAAAATGAAATTCAAGGATATTTTTAATGACATCCAATAGAAATGTCTGAAACCTACCTACAATAATAATAAATTTAGTTTAGATTTACAGTTTTTTTTGTTTTGGACAGTTTCATTTTTTGGTCAATATTTAACCAAAAGGGCCTGAAAATGCAACTTGGTAATTTAAATCTGTTTGTCAAAAATGTTTGAAACTTCCCCAAAATGATCAGTAGCATATTGGACAAAAAATTTGGCATAATTCAGGTATAGTTAGGCCATCACAGGCACTTTGTATGTTCAAAAAACTAAATTACTCCCAAAATCTGACAAAACTTAAGTCTCATATTACAATAATTCCCAGGCATCACAATCCACAACTCCGTTCGTTCATTCCATTCATAGCATATCCGTTCGTACGTTCCTAGTGTAATATATATCATTACTTCATATTTTTAACTTCTTCTATGTAGTCAGTTCGTTCCACCACCGCCACAAGAGTACTATCACCTTGATCTTTTCTTCTTTTTTTTTCTAGCTTCAAGATGTCATTTTATAAATTCTGCAGCACAGCGTTTCACTATCAGCCTTCTTATTCTTTCGACGATGAGAGGAGTGAGGAGGGGGGGGGGGGAGGGGAGCAATGTTAATAGTTGAGTATCACTAATCCGCCGATCTCCCCGCAAGAGAACGTCATAACCATTTGCGAACTCCACCTCGCCAGTCTCCTCTACCCGCCGACTATATCAGGGCTCCCTGTCGCGCGGGGTGGGCCACAACACTAATGCCTCATAAGCGTCTAAAATCAAAGCCTTTTTAGGGGTATTATTTTTGAAGGAGATTTTGAGGGGTAGTATTATTATTTTTTATTTTCTTGAGATCACTTTTATTTTATTTTATTTACTAGGAGAATTTTAAGGGAGGGGTGGCACTAACATTCGTGGAGTTGTGACACGGACGGTTTATAGCCCACTAACGTATTGACAGCCCATTTCCAGTCGCGCCAGTTTCAATCCCCTCTTCCCCTCCCCGTAGGTTTATCATTCCCCCCATTTTCCCTCCTTGCACTCGACGGCGCCGCCGGAGCTTTCTTCCACCGCCGACCATGCCCACCCAAGCTGATCGATCTCACCCAAGCTGATGGAGAACAGACGCATATCAGACCGGATCAGGTACGTACATCGCCATGAATCAATAGCAGGTGCTGGAACGTATCCTAGTGTATAAATTCATTATAGTTAGATGTAAGCAATTGATGAAGCACTTCTGAGCATAGAACCAAAATGAACATATAGTTTGATCATTCTAGAAATTAATCAGCGGGACCCTCATAAGTCGTAACCAAAGATCGTACATACATATAAACGCCATATACAAACCTTGTTGGATTTAGAAAGAGTATTAAGCATAGAAGTGGAAGGAAGTGAAACTAGTACTCGGCTCACACATGATAAAGCACCTGATCTATTTTCGTCATAAGTATCGTTAGGCATCACTACAATAAATTCAGCATAAAAAAGTTTTCCTTGTGCAATTTGGATTCACAAATATGCAAATATATAACAAGGTACAGAATGTAAAACATGACAATGAAAAAAGTTAGCAGCTATCATGCATAATATATGACTGACAAGGTGGAGTTCGTTCCAGCACTATCACAAGAGTACTATCACCTTGATCTTTTCTTCTAGCTTCAAGATGTCATTTTATAAATTCCGCAGAAGAGTGCCTCACTATCAGCCTTCTTATTCTTTGCATTCCTACTATATCCCTTACTTGAGCTGACCTTGTCGATGACGAGAGGAGTGAGGGGGGGGGGGGGGGTGAGAATGCCAACAGTAGAGTATCTACTAATCCGCCGATCTCCCCGGAAGAACCATTTGCGAAGGATCATTCAACACAAGCAATCCCTCCCAATGTTTATGTCGGGAGACGAATTCCACCTCGTGAGTCTCCTCTACCCGCCGCTATATCAGGGCTCCCTGTTGCGCTGGGTGGGCCACGACACTAATGCCTCATAAGCGTATAAAATCCAAGCCTTTTTAGGGGTATTTTTTAAAGGAGATTTTGAGGGGTAGTATTATTTAATTTTTAATTTTTTGAGATCACTTTTATTTTATAGGAGAATTTTAGGGGTGGTACACATTCGTGGAGTTGTGACACGGACGGTTTATAGCCCACTAACGTATTGACGGCCCATTTCCAGTCCCGTCGGTTTCAATCCCCCTCCGGCCCCGTAGGGTTTCCTCACTCCCCCCATTTCCCCTCCCCGCACTCGACGGCGCCGCCGGAGCTTTCTTCCGCCGCCGGCCATGCCCACCCACCCAAGCTGATCGATCTCACCCAAGCTGATGGAGAACGGATGCGTATCAGCCCGGATCAGGTACGCAGAGCAGGCATCGCCATGAATCGTCGCGACCTTCTTCACCCGATCCCCTGAGATCTCTTCTTCATCTGTGTCTGCAGGTCGTCCTCTTCTCCTCCCGGCGGCAGCGACACGGCGGCCGAGAGACTCACCGACGACCTCCTCGTCGAGATCCTCTCGCGCGTGCCCGCCAGGTCGCTCTGCCGCTTCAAGTGCGTCTCCAAGCACTGGCTCGGCCTCATCAACGACCGCACCTACCGCCGGAAGCTGCCCCAGACCCTGGCCGGCTTCTACGACGGGGGTCAATTTGTAGATTCAGGTCTTCCTTTCACCAATATCTCGGGAAGCCGCCATCTCACATATCCCGCCTTCCTGCCCGGCCGCCGGCGGGTCATGGTCGAGGACTGTTGCAACGGCCTCCTTCTCTTCTCCTCATACGTTGCTGGCGACCATGGCGACGAGTTATACGTTGTGTGCAATCCCGCCACAGAGGAATGGGCTGAGTTGCCGCATTCCGGCTATTCCAGCTATTCCGGTGATGTGTCTAGTATAAACTTGTGTTTTGATCCAGCCGTGTCCCCCCATTTCCATGTGTTTTTGTTGCCGGCCGTGGAGGTGGATGACCAACATGGCTTCTGTATTACCGGAGTGCATGTCTATTCATCTGAAACCGGGAGTTGGGTTCATAAGGAGAAGAGATGGAGCGGCAATATTGATGTCGGTTATGATCCGTCATTTATCTATCTCAATGGTTATCTGCATTTTTGCGCCATTGTTGATGATTCTGCCCGCCAGCTAGCTGCAGTGGACAAGGAGGGGGGAGCAAGGACTGACTTTCGTGTTCCTGATGGTCTGGATGTTGGTTTTATTCAGCAGTCACAGGGCTGCCTGCATTATGCTGGTTTTGACAGAGATGGCAATGATGATGATGTTGATTGACTGCTAGTTTATGTTCTTAAAGACTATGACAGCAAAGAATGGATACTGAAGCATAGCGTCGAAACTTCACATCTGTTTGCAGGGCGACACGCAGTCAGCCTTTATGAGGACTTTGATTGGATTGCAATTCATCCAGAATGTAACTTGATCTTCTTCACTCTGGCCTGGGAGGATATCACATTCATGTGCTATGATATGGATCGTGGGCAAGTTAAAGTGATCTGCAATCTTGAAGAAAGCGAGCCACCATATTTTCCGTATGTTCCACTATATGAAGAGTTACAATCGTTGCACAAGTGATGTCTTATTCGTGCTATGGAGCAGCGAGCATGGTATGTCTGCTTGAGTTATGACCTCCTTTCTCTTATGTATGCATGCTTTTAAGTTTGGAGCAATGGTGGTTCATTCTGAGGGTACTGCGGCTCATTTCTCTCGGACTAGTTATTCAAAGTTTCAATTTAGCTTCTGTTGTGTGTACTTGTTTTGTCTCTGTATACCAATGTTTCTAGACAACGGGAGATGGTGATACACTTTGAATGATTACATTGTCAGTTCTTTTGGTGCTATTTCTTTGTCCTGTGTTTTAAATAGGTTATGTTATTAGCAGAACATCACATCCACAATGATGCTGTTGATAGAAATGTCATAATGTTCATCCTGCTGTTAGACAACTTTTGACACAAAATTGCTTCAGAAGACTAGGAAGTCATCCTATTTATTTGTGGGTTTTGTTCACATAGACATGGGTAGGTTTAAAGAGATTAAAATGAGCGATGTCCGGCACTTTCCATTTTAGTCTTGTCTATAATGGTGCACATACACTCCAGTCCAATGCAACTTTGCTGTGTTAATAAGATAGGTAATTTGACTTAATACTGAGGCGTTTGCCTACTGGGACGATGTTCAACTCTCCGGAGATTCATGCTGAGAAGCTCATTATTGAAACTAATTTCTTTAGCTGGTCAACCAATGGAAGGCTAGTATTTTGAGCAGAGCTCCAATCTTACTTGTTCTTATGCACATTCCGGAGCTTAGTAGGGTGTTTTCTTCTTTTGATTTAGTTCATGTAAAACAAGAAGTCAGTGTGGCAGCTCACCAAACCGCTAAATAATCTTCTCGTACTGGTCCTTTGCGTGTCTGATCTCTTAGGTCCTGGTGTTCCTTGTACCCTGTATTCAGCAAGATTGTAACCTTGCCAACCTATCAATATAAACTTAGTCTAGGAAATGAGGAAATACTTGTACTTATTGAGATTGCATGGGATCTAAAGCTAATTTTAGACATTGTTCTATGGAAAGTTAGAACAAATCAAAGCTATTGATGCAATAGGATTGTATGAAGTTGCTGCATGAAATATATGCGTGCCTGTGCTTTTAGTTGTTAGCTAGCCCAGGTCAAGCAATTGGTACTGTTAGAGCATTTATAGTAAAAAGTTACTTGCAATGTAAGTTCTTCCCGTTATCAGCACATGACGTACCTCCGGAAAGTGTTGTTATCTGCTTGATTTCTCTGAATAGGCTGATCAATTCATCTATAACACAAATATAGTCCATGGTTATGAATAGGCCGACATCAAAGAGGAAAAGAACCAAAAGAAGCACATAGATGCACATGGGGAAACCCAATTAGTTTCTCTGATTCAAATTCTGGTCAACAACACAAACAATTTTAGAGCTAGAAACCCAACTGGTTTCAGTTTGAGAAAAGGACCTTGAAATGATTAGATATTATGCTAACACATTGCAATATCAGCCTTCTTTTTTATTTATGTTGTCAGTGGTGCTCAAACAAAATAGGGGAGCCCTTACTTTTTTATGGATGTCCTTGGCCTCTGCTGTTTTTTCATGTTGCGGCTGGTCAATGCTACGGGGTATTTTTAGATATATTGCTTTATACCTTATGCTCTGGAGTTTATGAATAAATCAAATAGCGCATATGCCGCCCATATCAACATGGATTAGTGACTTATGCCTTTGTTAATTTTAACTGTATGTTATGCATAATCATATCCAATGATATATTTTCAACCAAACACAAATAATTTGGATATTTGGTCTGAGGGCGTCGGTGTCTTATGCCTCTGTTGCTCGAATGTATTTATTTAGCTGGTTTTCTGCATGCAGAGTTTCAAAGAAAATCAAATGAATAGGACTGACAAGTTAAAGCAAACAGTACAAAACAGAAATAATAAGGTGATCACATGACATGTGGTTCCTTGTTTTTTGTTAAAAAAACGGTTCCATATTTATGATTCTTTGGGAAAGTTGGAAAAAAGGAAAGAATTGCAAGTGAAAGGCGGATATATTGGAAAATAGTGAGATAAAACCACCTTGTTTTGCTAACCATATCATTTTTAGCAAGGAAAGGAAGCTAAAATATTCATGTTCCACAAAAAACCACAATAACAAAAAAAATGTTCCATATGTGATGTTAACCTCTATGGCAATCTATTTGCTTGTCTATATCCCTAAAGAAAACTGGGGGGGGGGGGGCTTTTTATAAAGGGTGGATTTAATTGACTCAAAAAGAAGCAACAGGAGGATATAAACACAATGAACACAACACACACACACACACACACACACACACACAAAGAATTAGGCTGACAAAGAGCCAAGTTATACAAGAACCTAGCCATAGTTAAAAAAGGCGCGCCTAAGCGAGCGCTTAAGCCTTGCTTAAGCGCGCCTACTAGGCGTTGGCAAAATGCATTGCGCATAACTGCGCTTAATCCGCGCATAAGCATGCGCTTTGGTCAGTAAAGTGCAAGGCGGTGGCAAAACGCACAATTAACGCCTAAGTCAGTTTTTTTGAACTATGAACCTAGCTATGCCTAGGCGGAGGGGAAAAAAGCTCGAAGCTATCAAAACAATGATCGACGAACTAAAGCAACAACCACCAACACCAGCCATCTCTTGGACAACACAAGGACAATTGTAAACGTTTTCCAGCAGCAACACCTCCAAGAAGGGAACGTCGATCATAGGCCATATCACCGGATTTTGACCTTCGAAGTCCACGTCCTAGGTTTTCACCCTGAAGATCAAGTCCAAGCAACTTTGAGCAATCCATTCAACAAATAAGCGACCCAAAAACACTGCCATTGCCAGGTATAACCCACTAGGGCCTGACCTGGGTTTTCACCTCGAAACTCGAGAAGCACCACCAAATTGAAGTCATCCTATGTCGTCACCACCACTTTCCACGATCCTAGTAGCTACATGCATGCACAATCTTAACATGAGAAGCCACACAAGTGATGACCACGCCCGCACAAGCAGGTAGTCAAATCATGACAAGAGTTGGTTGCCACCAAAGGCTCCGAACAACGAAGGTCGTTTCATACATACAACGAAGATTGATGAGGGAGAAAGGTCATTGACACTGCCAAACTTCCAATTCGGGACACTCCGACAGCTTCACACCTTCCTCATGAGTGACGGTTAATGGCAGATCTACATAGCACAAATTAATTAGCTAGAGCTATAATAACGTTTACATCACATTTATCATAGCCTCACATCAGCTATCATATAAACATTTTTTAGTTGTTAGCTAGCCCAGGTCAAGCAATTGATACAGTTAGAACATTCATAATGAAAATTTACTTTTCCGTTATCAGCACATGATGTACCTCCGGAAAGTGTTGTTATCTTCTCGTTTCTCTGAATAGGCTGATCAGTTCATCTGCAACACACATAGTCCATGGTTATGAATAGGCCGGCATTAAAGAAGAAAAGAACCAAAAGAAGCACATAGAAGCACATGGGGAAACCCTATTAGTTTCTCCAACCCGAATTCTGGTCAACAACACAAACATTTCTAGAGCCTGCTCAGTTTGAGAAAAGGTACTTGACTATAGATATCGTTGTAAAACATTGCAATCTCACCCTTCTTTATGCCTGTTGTCAGTGGTGCTCAAACAAAATAGGGGGCCCTTTCTTTTTTATGGATGTCCTTGGCCTCTTCTGTTTTGTTATGTTGCGTCTGGTCCTTGCTATGGGGTATTTTTTGATATATTGCTGTATACATTTTGCTCTGGAGTCTATGTATAAATCAAATAGTGCACAAGCCGCCCATATCAACATGGATTAGTGACCTATGCCTTTGTTAAATATATTACTGTATGTCTTCTGCATAATCATATTGCAACGCCTTGAAAGGTAGGGTTTTGATGGCTGGAGATGCTTAAAAGATGTAAAAAAGAGCGAGTTGTGCATTTAGTGGATTTGCAACTGCTGTTCGATGGAATGCTCAGTGGGATGTGTGAATTTATGGTTAGATTTTACCGCCAGGTTGAATAGCGCATTGAGTGTTTTCCATCTACTAATTTTGTCCTAATCATTATGCAGGCTTGTCTTGTGTATGTTATGGTCGAGCTTGTGCTTGGATTATAAATGTGTCATTTCGCCCATAATACATAATATTTTAACGATAAGATGTATCACCCATGCTGCAGATTTTGAATGAATTTTCCGTTGCAACCATTCTTGACCTCAATTGTTCTTAAAGTTGTTTTATTGTTCCCGCCAATTTTGTTTGTGCAAAATCTATCAGCCAAAAATTTGCTTCCGCTTTTTTGAGCCATTGGCTCCTATAATGTTTGTTCACATAAAACGATTCTGACTCGCGTGCAATTCACTTGCAATTTACAGGTCTACTATTTTGTAGGCACAGACGAGTACTGCATTGAGGAACCAGCGAAGAAAATAAGCACATATGCACAAATCTGAGGTAGGCTTATCATTTTCTTCTTCCAATCCATTTATCTTGAGATCATTTCCCACAAAAGGCATACATGAAGACAGTCGTGGGACAAATAATATCTATTTACTTTTGCCCATAAAATCCATATACAACGGCTATAATACCTGCTGTCTGCAGTACAGTTTATCCTGTGCCAAAGCTTGTTAGGTGATTTCGATTTACTATATAAGATTTTTTTGTTTCTTTCCTTGAGGTCAGTGCTTGTTGCACACTTTTATGTCATGTCTCAAAGAAAGGTGTGGAAACATGCATTTTCTGGACATGATATTCCTGCCAAATGCTTCCTATAGACTATGCATCATGCTTAGATGATTCTTCTGTTCAGTACCAGAAGATCACAAGTAGATCGAGTTGTTGCATGTTTGAACCAGCCACACCAACGTGCCTGAGTTCAATCAAACCATCAAGAGCTACCAAAATGAATCCGTGCATGATTAAAATTAGTATTGAAAGGTATTTAATCTGCCAATAAATGGTTTCCTTATTTATACCTCCAAACATTGGTGCACAGCCTAATGAAATTGCAGTTTCTACACGCAAAGGGGAATATTCCACTGTATAAAGGGCTCTAGAACTATTAGCTGTAATGCATTATAAGGTACTCCCTCCGTAAACTAATATAAGAGCGTTTAGATCACTATTTTAGTGATCTAAACACTCTTATATTAGTTTACAGAGGGAGTACAACCTTAGTTTTAAACATTTTGCATACTAACAGATATGTATTGTGATTTTAATTTGCGTCTCTGCAGCAATTTGACTATTCTTTGTCTTTTACGATGTGGATCCGCGGCACCGTGAGAGAGGTAACGTCGGCCGGTGCCTCACCACTGGCTATTGTGGCGGCGGCAAGGAAAAGGGCGCCGAGGATGTGCTGCTCTGTGCACGGTCGTTGAAGTACTATGATGTGTGTGGTTTCTCTATTTTCCTCCTATTGCCTGTTCCCAATTTTACAAACTGTTAAGTTGGTGCTTGATTTCGCTTTCGGATTTTTCTGTGGCTTTCTCCATTAGCATGTTTCTCCTCAACGACCATATCAATCTGGCTGGCGTTTGCACATGTGATTTTGGTTGAGGTATGTGCAAGATCATCCCTCTCTAGACTGTAAATTTGTCTGTAGGTTTTGGTAGATTTGATTTATCGGTGGCTAAGGCAGTGGTGATGCCGCAGGTTGACCGATTGTGTACTACAAGGAGAGGTGCCACTATATTATTTTCATTCTGGCTCATGTAGTTCAAATCAGTTTTCATATGAAAGAAATTATGCATGATATTTGGTAATACTTTAACTGCAGCTTAGGATACAAATGCGATTGCGTTAGTCAGTTGTTAAACAGGCTACTCACATGCTGCCTCTTCCTCATGATGGTATAGGAGCGCACGCTGATCCAATGGACAGGAGGGAAGCCGCTAACGCATTCCGGCTATCCCGGTGAGGTGTCTAATATAAGCTTGTGTTTTGATCCAGCCGTGTCCCCCTATTTCCATGTGTTTTTGTTGCCGGCCGAGGAGGTGGAGGACCAACATGACTTCTGTCTTACCGGGGTGCATGTCTATTCATCTGAAACCGGGAGTTGGGTTCATAAGGAGAAGAGATGGATCGGCAATATTGATGTCGCTAATGACCGGTCAACTATCTATCTTAATGGTTATCTGCGTTTCTGCGCCATTGTTGATGGTTCTGCCCGTCGTCTAGCTGCAGTGGACGAGGGGGGAGCAAGGACTAACTTTCATATTCCTGATGGTCTGGATGTCAGTTTTATTCAGCAGTCATAGGGCTGCCTGCATTATGCTGGTTTTGACATATATGACAATGATGATGATGTTGTTTGACTGCTAGTTTATGTTCTTAAAGACTGTCACAGCAAAGAATGGATACTGAAGCATAGCATCGAAACTTCGCATGTGTTTGGAGGACGACGGATAGAGGACCTTGATGAGCACTTTAATTGGATTGCAATTTATCCAGAATGTGACTGACCTTCACTGTGGGCCGGGAGGATATCGTCGAAACTTCGCATGTGTTTGGAGGACGACGCATAGAGGACCTTGATGAGCACATTAATTGGATTGCAATTTATCCAGAATGTGACTTGATTTTCTCACTGTGGGCCGGGAGGATATCACACTGATGTGCTATATATGGATTGTCGACAAGTCAAAGTGATATGCAATCTTGAAGAAGGCAAACCGCCATATTTTCCAAATGTGCCGCTTTATGTAGAACTACAGTCGTTGCACAAGTGATGTCTTATTCGTGCTATGGAGCAGTGGGCATGGTATGTCTGCTTTAATTTGGTCCTCTTTTCTCTGATGTATGCATGTTTTTAAGAAGCAATGGTGGTTCGCTCTGGGGGCACTGCGGCTGATTTCTCTTGGACTAGTTATTCAAAGTTTCGATGTAGTTTTGTTGCGTGTACTAGTGTTGTCTCTGTATTACCAATGGTTCTGGACAGCGGGAGATGGTGATACACTTCGGATGATTACATTGCCACTTTCATTTGGTGCTATTTTCTTGTTCCGTGTTTTAAATAGGTTGTGTTAGCTGAACATCACAGCTACAATGCTGCTCTTAATAGGAAATATTGTGGATCATAATGTTCATCATGTTGTTAGACAACTTTCGACACAAAATTGCTCCAGAAGACTAGGAAGTCATCCTCTTTATCTGTGGGTCTTGTTCACGTTGTAGGTTTAAAAAGTTTAAAATAAACGATGCCAGGTACTTCCCATGTTAGTCTTGCCTATAATGGTGCACATACACTCTACTCCAAGGCGACTCTAATTGTGTTAATAAGAGAGGTAATTCAACTTACTGCTGAGGCATTTGCCTACTGGGATGATGTTCAACTCTGTTGGGAAATTCATGCTGGGAAGGTCATCGAAACTAATTTCTTTAGCTGGTCAACCTTTGGTAGGCTAGTACTTCGAGCTGGGCTGGAATATGGCAGGACCCAATATGGCAGCTCGCCAAACTGCTAAATAATCTTTCCCAGGCCCTGGCGTTCCTTGGACACTGTATTCAGCAAGATTGTAAGATTGCCAACCTATCAATATAAACTTATGTTTATAAGATGAAGTAGTTCTAGAAAATGATGAAATCTATGTACTTATTGAGATTACACGGGGTCTAAAGTTCATTTCAGATATTATTCTATGGAAAGTTAGAACAAAGTAAAGCTTTTGATGTAGGATTGTATCAGGCTGGTTACTAAACATATACTCCCTCCGTTCCTAAATATATGTCTTTCTAGAGATTTCACTATGGACTACATATGAATGTATATAGACATAGTTTAGAGTGTAGGTTCACACATTTTGTTCCGTATGTAGTTTCTTATTGGAATCTCTAAAGACTTATATTTAGGAACGAAGGGAGTATATGTTTTTCACCAGAAAAAAGACATGCATGTTCATAGTATTTAGTACTTGGCTATTGCAGGTCAAATGATTGGTGCAGTTAAAGAATTCATGGCTGAAATTTTCTCGCAATGTAAGTTATTTCCATTATCAGAATGTTATGACGTACCTCCAGAAGTTGTTCGAAATCCACAAGGTGGATGAGGAGGTATTTCCCCTGCTCACCATGAAGGACCTCAAGGACATGGGCAACAGTGCCATTTGGTCATGGAGCTCCGTAGCAGCTGTTTCCCGAGTTGGGTGAGAGCTCCGAGCTTTTTGTTTCCTCTCCCATTTATTGAATTGTGAAAACGCCTTATGTTTAGTTATGGAGGTAGTAGTAGCGATGACGGCATTAACAAATGGTGATTTCAGCAATCCTAGTGTGTTGGCATGGACACATGAACAAGATTCTTCTTATTCATCCTAAATAGACCCCCCTCCCCCCACGCGCACACACGACCATCACCTTTCATAAATGGATGTATCTAGCACCAAGTTAGTGCTAAATACATCCATTTGAGGGACAAGTTTTTCCGGATGGAGGGTGTAGGTTTGAACAATGTCTTTTCTCTGAATCTTCAATGATTAACGATGAATGGTTGTTGAGACTATTTTGCCATTTTATTGGTTGTATAATGGTTGATGTGGTGAACTTTTATATGTGCAATATATTTTCATACATGTACAACAATGCATAATGTTTAAATTCTCATTTCAGTGGTTTTTAAACATGGTTGATTCTAACTACCGAGTACATAGACATCCAAACAAGATCCTTGCCATTCGAGGTCATTCGTAGTATATCTTAGTTTGGATATTCCCACCCATCTCAATTCCTTGGGCTGGAGAATATCGATATCCAAATGACATCTAACTTATTTTTCTTAACATGCAAACATGTCACCATTAGGATATCTACATCCTTGGGATGAGCATGCAACTATTAATGTCAAAACACGCACCTCAACAAGCAACCATGTATGGCTTTTTTTGTTGCAAATTGCATGGGAAACTATTATGCTATGTATATTCAGTAAATATTTTATAACTATACAATTATCAAATAAAAACATATATTTTTAGTTTTAGTTCTCACATTATTAATCCAAATATTCATGTTCCAATTCGCTGAAGTATATTGCAACAAATTCCCGCAAAAAAACCACGCTGTAACACCCAAGATTTTGACCCAACCTAGAGGTGCTACCACACTACTCTGAAACTACAAGTCTTAAAAAAATTAAAAAAAATTAACAACGTTTCTCTTCTTTATACGGACATCCACAACACATAAGTAGACATCGATCATGAGAGGCAATAGCATAACTTTAAAAAATGCATATAGTGTACAAATCCCTCAGTAGGCCTCCAAGAAATTAATTATAGACCAAAGCAACCAAGGGGTCACACCATACTACAACTAATAGAAAAAAATTGAGTGACCTCTAATCAGCACAGTTACTAAGTTCCCGTGAAATCAAGCGCTGTGAGCGACTGCGTATTCGAATTGATCTCCTATCGCTGCTTTTATCTCGTGGTCTATCGGCTTTCACGCGATCCATCGGTTTTCTCTTTTTCTGCGAGGTTCGACTCGATCTCGATCTGGTCTATCTAGGTCGGCGCGTTTACCGGACCCGTGCACAGGACCAACAAGGCCCAAGATACGGACCTAACTGCCAGACTTTCGTCAAGAAGAAAACCCAACCCGCAGTCAAGCACACGCGCCTCCCATCGGCTGCCGCCCCCCTCCAAGAGCATGGCTATGCCCATGGCCTTGGTCGTGCAGGTGCACCATCGCCAAGGCCATGGGTACGACGATGGATGGATTTGGAGCTCCGTACAAGGTGGATGCTTACTGGGACCTTCCTCTTGCCTCTTGCCTCTCCATCTCAATCCCCTCTCTGTCTTGTTTTATGCAAATGCGGTGGTCGACGACGCGTCCAGCCCTCCTGATCCTCACCGAGAGAGGCCACCTTTACCGCATCACCCCGACCGATAGGCTGTGTATGCGGCAAGCCACCATGAGACCATATGTGTGTTGTCTCCTGCGGACGTCACCCTTTTAGGCCCCGCACATGTTTTTCTCTAGGCTAAACATGGGTGCTTGCTTTTCTTCCCAAAATCGGTCATGCTCATTTTTTCTCATATATTTGTTGTCTAGAAGTCTGTATATATCAAAACCCCATCTTGATTCCCTCTATCACTCTTCTGTTATGCTCATTTAATCACGTCTACCGAATTAATTCAATCTTGCTTTTTGGTCCATGAAGAGAGCTTATTTGTGTGATTTTATACCCCTTGATTTGATTTTGCAGTCATGTAATTACGCCATAGTACCTAACCGAATCAACATTAGCTATAAGCCTATAACATATCCGAGGCATAGGGTTAGGAGAGGACTGGCATGGAGCGATTGAAGATGTATGCACTAGTAGAAAACGGGTCTTAATTAGTCCCGGTTCTGGAACCGGGACTAAAGGGTCGGTACTAAAGCCCCCCCTTTAGTTGAAAGTGCTAGTTATCGACTAGAGGGGGGGGGGGTGAATAGGCGATTTTTATGAAAGCGGAAGGTAGACTACACTAGACAAGCCATAGTCAAGTAAGCAATGAAGTGAAAGCACGAAGACTATTAACAACTAGGTAGTATGGATCGGGATGGAAGATAGTATGAAGCCAATCAACAACAGTCTTCACACAGTGAAGCCAATCAGATCATGTAATAGGGCAATGACTTCACGAAGACAAACTGTAAGTAAAGAGAGGTAAGAGATAGAACCAGTTGCTTGATGAGGACAAGGATTTGTTGGACCAGTTCTAGTTGCTGTGACAACTGTACGTCTGGTTAGGGAGGCTGAGATTCAACTCAGAAGACCACGTCTTCACCTTATTCCCCTTGAGCTAAGGACACTTAGTCCTCGCCCAATCACTCAAGTAAGTCTTCAAGGTAGACTTCCAAACCTTCATAGACTTCGTTCACCGGCAATCCACAATGACTCTTGGATGCTCAAAACGCGACGCCTAACCGGCTGGAGGATTCACAGTCCTCAAGTGTAACAAGTCTTCAGGTCACGCGGACAGAAAGACTTCAGTGATGCCTAACACTCTTTTGGCTCTGGGTGTTTTGGGCTTTGTCCTCACAAGGATCTTTCTCTCAAATGCTTCGGAGGTGGGTTGCTCTCAAACGACAAAAGCCATGCACTAACTCTGAGCAGCCACCAATTTATGGTGTAGGGGGTGTGCTATTTATAGCCAGGAGGCAACCCGACCTGATTTGTCCGAAATGACCCTGGGTCACTAAGGAACTGACATGTGTCCAACGGTCAGATTTCAAACACACGTGGCAGCTTGACTTGGGCTACAAGTAAAGCTGACTCATCCAGCTCTGGATAAGATTTGCTCTCATTGTCTTCGCTCGAAAACATAGGATTTGGTTGAGCATCATTTTAGTCACTCTGACTTTGTTCACTTGGACCCCACTTAACAGTGCGGTGGTTCCTATGACTCAACAAAGAAGAAAAGGAAACTACGAAACAACTATGTCTTCGCACTCCATAGTCTTCACGTGAATGTCTTCTCGAGTCATAATCTTCGTTGTGAATATCTTCACAGACCACCATTGTCTTCAATGTCTTCACACATTTTTAGGGGTCATTTCTGGTAGGAAAACCGAATCAATGAGAGACTACTACCTGTGTTATCCTGCAATTCTCACAAACACATTAGTCCCTCAACCAAGTTTGTCGTCAATACTCCAAAACCAACTAGGGGTGGCACTAGATGCACTTACAATCTCCCCCTTTTTGGTGATTGATGACAAACTGGTTGAAGTTTTCAACGGGGATAAAAGTATGTGAAAGTTTAAGGATTTAAGGTATTGTCTTCATAAGTAGCAAAAGGCTCCCCCTGAAGATGTGCATATAAGTAGTTTACTCTTGAATGCAAATGCACATGGCAGGTTTTACTTGTGGAGATCCTCTTCAACCTATGAAGACAACTCATCATGCATATAAAGATATAACAAAGATAATGACATGCATAATGAAAAATTGACGTATGCGGAATAACTTCATACGGAATTTATCATCGCATCACAGAGTAGCAGAAAGCGTAGCAGACGACCATCAAGTTTAAGTATTACAACTCAAAGAACCAAATGTATCAAAAACGAGAGTTGTAACCACTTGGCAAAAAAATTATAGCGACCACCCATAAAGGACCCGCTTGAAGACTATCAACTCATATGCTTCTCCCCCTTTTGTCAGTAAGGACCAAGAAGGTTTGAAGACATAGAGTATCTACTCGTTCCCACCAGGAGTAGAAACAGGTGCAGGGTCGACGTTGGAGTTCGGTGCTGCAGAGGGGCTTGGTGCAGTGTCGAGATGCGGTGAAGCCATAATAGGTGAAGTGGCATCGTCTTCTTCATCGACGACTCTTGCAACAACAGTTGCAGCCGAAGATGAATACTCAGAGTCTTCAATGGATGGCGTGTGACGCAGGTTTGCATTCTGTGGAGGCTTGGAGTCAAACTTGAAGTGTTCAGTGAAGCCATCCGCTCGCAGATCATCTTCAGAACAGAGTAGTGTAAGGATCTTCCAGGGCCGCCGACAGGCTTCATGTGATACAAAGGCATTCTTGGTTGCCATGTTACGGATGCGATTGACATCCCCAAAGAGGCTCTGCATTTGACGCTTCAGCCAGTTATGATGCTTATCTTGCTTCTGATGTAAGGCCACAAGAAGCTCTCGGTCGTTAAGTACACGAGATCGCTTCCGAGGCCGTTGAGCAATGGTGCTTTCAGTGGCTTCAGTGTTTGCACGATGAGGCGCACGCATATTTCCAGCCAGAGGATAGACTCGAGTTGCAGCAAGAACTCCCTCCATAGGTTGCGAGAAGCTTTGGTGATCAACGTTATGAAGATAAAGTGGCTCCTTGGCAGGCTCAGGGTAGATGGCTTTGACGGACATATCAACCTTAGGCAAAAAGACAAGATGGTTGCGCGCTGAGGGCTGATAGTCGACAGAAGAGTGAATCTTTATTAAGTACATCACCCATGGAGCATAGAACTTCAAGCCAAACAGATCAATCCCAGATGCAGCGAGTTGTCTGATGAAGAAATCCCGGGAGTTGAATCTGATGCCATTGACAATATAGAACACCAAAGTCTTCATGGCTCCTTCAAGTTGGGCTTCAGCTGAGTGTCCCTTGATGGGCCAGAGAGTACGCCTCAAAATGTGATAGACTATGCGGGGCAGGTACTCCAGGTCCTTGATGAAGAATTCCTTGGGATAATCAGCATCTGGAGGCAATGGCTTCATCATGTTGAGCATCTGACTCATGTTTGGTTCAGGCCGCTAAAATATACTCTGCAGTTCATTTTGGTGCAGCTGACAACCAGGCTCATAGAGTTCACCTGGAGTGGGTAGTGAAGTGAGCTCAATAATGTCTTGAGCTTTGGCTTCATGGTGCACATCGTCTGACATCCACTCAAGGACCCATGTCTTTGGATCCCTGTTGTAGCCACGAATGTGAAGTGTGGCGTAGAACTGCAACAGAAGCTCTTCTTTCTAGTGTTCTTTGTCAGTGATGAACTGCAGAAGACCCACTTCTCTGAAACAGTCCAGAGCTTCTTCCAGGCAGGGCAGACCAGTAATGGTTTCACAATCCAGACGCATGTGAGGAAAGATTCGCTCTTGATTGTATAAGACACATGAATAATAGCTGCGCTGCTGATGGCTCCAGAAGCGATCCGAAGAGATCGTTGGCTTCGAGTATGGATTCTTGGCACTATGGAAGAAGGTGTTGTGGGCTCTGAAGCTGTTGACGCTGAATATCTTGGGGAGGTTGCAGCACCTGGAAGCCTTGGCAGCCTGGGCTTTGGCTTCTGAACTTGTGGCCTCTGCTCCACATGATAGTCATATTGAGGTCCGGGAGCAGTGGGAGGTGTTGGAAATATGCCCTAGAGGCAATAATAAATGGTTATTATTATATTTCTTTGTTCATGGTAATTGTCTATTATTCATGCTATAATTGTATTGTCCGGAAATCGTAATACATGTGTGAATACATAGACCACAACCTGTCCCTAGTAAGCCTCTAGTTGACTAGCTCGTTGATCAACAGATAGTCATGGTTTCCTGACTATGGACATTGGATGTCATTGATAACGGGATCACATCATTAGGAGAATGATGTGATGGACAAGACCCAACTTAAGCATAGCATAAAAGATCGTGTAGCTTCGTTTGCTAGAGCTTTTCCAATGTCAAGTATCTTTTCCTTAGACCATGAGATCGTGCAACTCCCGGATACCGTAGGAGTGCTTTGGGTGTGCCAAACGTCACAACGTAACTGGGTGACTATAAAGGTGCATTACGGGTATCTCCGAAAGTGTCTGTTGGGTTGGCACGGATCGAGACTGGGATTTGTCACTCCGTGTGACGGAGAGGTATCTCTGGGCCCACTCGGTAATGCATCATCATAATGAGCTCAATGTGACTAAGGCGTTAGTCACGGGATCATGCATTGCGGTACGAGTAAAGAGACTTGCCGGTAACGAGATTGAACAAGGTATTGGGATACCGACGATCGAATCTCGGGCAAGTAACATACCGATTGACAAAGGGAATTGCATACAGATTGATTGAATCCTCGACACCGTGGTTCATCCGATGATATCATCGTGGAACATGTGGGAGCTGAAGGGGAACGCAGTAGAAAACAAAAAATTTCCGACCTACGCACCAGCCCAGGACCACTATGGAGACTGCATACATGGTTTGATCTTTTTCGTTACCGACTCGTAGCGCAGCGGGAAGTAGAGTCGATGACGATCGGCGGTGCAGATCCCCGCAGCTAGGATTTACAACCTCCCAACCGCGAGGATGTATACCCTCACCTGCTCCTCAGGCAGCCCTCCGGGAGGCGGTCGAACAGCCCCCCGGACGGTGTCGCGGACAGCCCTTCGGGAGGACCTTCGAAACTCGAACGGTCACTCGGACAGCCCTTCGGGAGGACCTTCGAAACTCGGACGGTCACACGGACAGCCCTTCGGGAGGCACTCACGAACGAAGACCGAAACTACGATCTCTCTACAGAGTTGCACACATACGGTGTCATCTATCCGGCAGGGCTTCGCCGTCCAGAACTAGTTCCTGCCGGAACCCAGACAGCCTTACGGCTCTACGAAACTCTTTTCGTGGGAGGGAGAGAAGAAGCCAGATAATGCATGGCATGTGTATGAGAGCAAGGGATGAGTGTGGAGGGCTGCCCCTCCACCTCTATTTATAGGAAATCCCAAGGGGGTAGGGTAGTTTCACAAAAAACCCAAAATGCACATGAATGGAGTCCTTCCACAAGGACCTAGGAGTGAAACCAAGGAACA
Organism: Aegilops tauschii subsp. strangulata; assembly: GCF_002575655.3. Classification (NCBI taxonomy): domain Eukaryota; kingdom Viridiplantae; phylum Streptophyta; class Magnoliopsida; order Poales; family Poaceae; genus Aegilops; species Aegilops tauschii. The sequence continues at coordinate 395,080 of NW_027332466.1, forward strand.
AGAGGGTCCCCAAGGGGGGATACCCCATGTGGCCGGCCACACCCCCATGAGGGGCCCAAAAAATGGCTCCTATCCATCCATGTCATCCCCAAGATCTTTTGGAGCAAAGCCCCAAAAGGTGGCTTTCCATAAAGTAACCATAAAGCTGATTTTCACTATTCACGACGACATTTTTCAGCGTCTGATCGAACTGAAAATATTTATGTGGGCTAAGAACATTTCCAGTACCCACTAAAATGATTTTCAACGCGTTCCGAAACAATTCCGGTTTTAGTGATTTTCATCTGCGAAACGCATCTGAAGTGGCTCCGGCAGCTCCGGAACATTTCCGATTTTTATCTCAGAAAATTCCAAAAAGCTTCCAGAATGATTCTGGCATCCTCCAAGAATTATCAGGCATGTGCCGAAACCAATTTGACTTAATGGTGTATCCCGAAACAACTTTTCGGTATCATCGAAACTTATCCGATGACCTCTCTCAGCGGTACGATTCCGCTGTCCGAAACTTTTCGGTGTCCGAAACTTTTTTAGTGATTTTCTCTCAGACTCCCTGTCTAGTATTCAGCAGATAGATGACCCTTAAGCGTGTGACCCTATAGGTTCAGTGAAGTATAGACATGACGCGGAACCCCTTCCGATCAATGATCAACATCGGAGCCGTGGACACCCATATTGACCCCTATACCCACACGAATAAATATTCGAGTGAACCTCCAGTTGCCGTGTGCTATTCCTGTTGCTTCGCGATATGTTACAAATACCCGAGGTGAGACATGTTGGCATTCCCGTGGATCAACAACTTGTCCACTATGCTAGTTACCTCGTTACCGGTATTGTTCTCTCTTCTCGTTATCGTGTTCCGGCATCCCCGTGATCAAATCACAAAGTGTCTGGCCAGACGATGATGGATACCGTAACACCGAGAGGGCCCAGAGATATCTCTCCATCGTTGGAGGAGCAAATCCCAATCTTGAGCTATCAAGTTACTTGACACACTTTTCCATGAACCCGTAAGCCGCCGTAATAGCCACCCATTTACGGATGACGTTTAACAAACCCCAAAGTTCATGAAGCAAGCATGAAGAAACTCGATACTCTCATGGTCTAAGGAATCATGCAAACGTTAACCATCTCTGTGTTATGTACCAATAAACTTGTGACGAATGTATCTCATAGCATAACATCAATTCGGGTCGATTCAACACAAATGTCCTTCCTGACATTGTGCCCTCAAAGTTGCTTGGCATAGACATGCCCATGATTGGGAAAACATAATCATCATGCAACACTTGAGCTAGTCTTAGAGGCACGACTAGGAATACATTTTACCGTTTATTATTCCACACGTGCATATGGGTTCTCCCCAGAGCCTTTATGGATATACGGGCTCGGGAACCACATCAGTTATAGCATGGAACATAAACATAATTATGAACAGGGAGATAATCAATAACATTTATTATTGCCTCTAGGGCATATCTCCTACAGGAGCCAACATGGGTATCCAGATCCCGCTGTTGGTTATTGACCGGAGAGGCGTCTCGGTCATGTCTGCATGTCTCCCGAACCCGTAGGGTCTACACACTTAAGGTCCGGTGACGCTAGGGTTGTAGAGATATATGTATGCGGAAACCCGAAAGTTGTTCGGAGTCCCGGATGAGATCCCGGACGTCACGAGAGGTTCCGGAATGGTCCGGAGGTAAAGATTTATATATGAGAAGTCTTATTTTGGTCGCCGGAAAAGTTTCGCGCTTTATCGGTATTGTACCGGGAGTGCCGAAAGGGGTCCGGGGGTCCACCAAGGGGGTCCACCAGCCCCGGGGGGCCCACATGGGCTGTAAGGGGTGCGCCTTGGCCTATATGGGCCAAGGGCACCAGCCCCAAGAGGCCCATGCGCAAGAGATGAGAAAAAAGGGAGAGTCCTAAAGGGGGAAGGCACCTCCGAGGTGCCTTGGGGGGGAAGGACTTCCCCCTGGCCGCACCCTTCCTTGGAGGAAGGGGCAAGGCTGCCCCCCCTCTCCCTTGGCCCTATATATAGTGGGGGGAAGGGAGGGCAGCAACATCTAAGCCTTGGGTGCCTCCCTCCTCCCCTGCAACACCTCTCTCTCTCGCAGAAGCTTGGCGAAGCCCTGCCGGAGACCCGCTACATCCACCACCACGTCGTCGTGCTGTTGGATCTCCATCAACCTCTCCTCCCCCCTTGCTGGATCAAGAAGGAGGAGATGTCGCTGCACCGTACGTGTGTTGAACGCGGAGGTGCCGTCCGTTCGGCACTCGGTCATCGGTGATTTGGATCACGACGAGTACGACTCCGTCATCCACGTTCATTGGAACGCTTCCGCTCGCGATCTACAAGGGTATGTAGATGCACTCCTTTCCCCACATTGCTAGTAGACTCCATAGATGCATCTTGGTGAGCGTAGGAAAATTTTAAATTATGCTACGATCCCCAACAGTGGTATCAGAGCCAGGTCTATGCCTAGTTACTATGCACGAGTAGAACACAAAGTAGTTGTGGGCGTTGAGTTTGCCAATTCTTCTTGCCGCTACTAGTCTTTTCTTGTTTCGGCGGCATTGTAGGATGAAGCGGCCCGGACCGACCTTACACGTACTCTTACGTGAGACAGGTTCCATCGACTGACATGCACTAGATGCATAAGGTGGCTAGCGGGTGTCTGTCTCTCCTACTTTAGTCGGAACAGATTCGATGAAAAGGGTCCTTATGAAGGGTAAATAGAAATTGGCAAATCACGTTGTGGTCATACGTAGGTAAGAAACGTTCTTGCTAGAAACCTACAAACCACGTAAAAACTTGCAACAACAATTAGAGGACGTCTAACTTGTTTTTGCAGCAAGTGCTATGTGATGTGATATGGCCAGAAGATGTGATGAATGATATATGTGATGTATGAGATTGATCATATTCTTGTAATAGGAATCACGACTTGCATGTCGATGAGTATGACAACTGGCAGGAGCCATAGGAGTTGTCTTTATTATTTTGCATGACCTGCGAGTCATTGAATAACGCCATGTAAATTACTTTACTTTGTTGCTAAACGAGTTGGCCATAGAAGTAGAAGTAATCGTTGGCGTGACAACTTCATAAAGACACAATGATGGAGATCATGATGATGGAGATCATGGTGTCATGCCGGTGACAAAGATGATCATGGTGCCCCGAAGATGGAGATCAAAGGAGCATGATGATATTGGCCATATCATGTCACTATTTGATTGCATGTGATGTTTATCATGTTTTTGCATCTTATTTGCTTAGAACGACGGTAGCAAGTAGGATGATCCCTTATAATAATTTCAAGAAAGTGTTCACCCTAACTGTGCACCGTTGCGAAGGTTCGTCGTTTCGAAGCACCACGTGATGATCGGGTGTGATAGATTCTTACGTTCGAATACAACGGGTGTTGACGAGCCTAGCATGTACAGACATGGCCTCGGACCACACGCAATACACTTAGGTTGACTTGACGAGCCTAGCATGTACAGACATGGCCTCGGAACACGGAGGACCGAAAGGTCGAGCATGAGTCGTATAGAAGATACGATCAACATGGAGATGTTCACCGATCTTGACTAGTCCGTCTCACGTGATGATCGGACACGGCCTAGTTGAACTCGGATCATGTTTCACTTAGATGACTAGAGGGATGTCTATCTGAGTGGGAGTTCATAATCAGATGAACTTCATTATCATGAACATAGTCAAAAAGTATTTGCAAATTATGTCATGGCTTGCGCTTTAGTTCTACTGGTTAAGATATGTTCCTAGAGAAAATTTAGTTGAAAGTTGGTAGTAGCAATTATGCGGACTGGGTCCGTAAACTGAGGATTGTCCTCATTGCTGCACAGAAGGCTTATGTCCTTAATGCACCGCTCGGTGTGCTGAACCTCAGCGTCGTCTGTAGATGTTACAAAACATCTGACATACACGTTTTGATAACTACGTGATAGTTCGGTGCGGTTTAGAATTGTGGCACCAAAGACGTTTCTGAAACGTCGCAGAATATGTGAGATGTTCCGAAGACTGAAATTGGGATTTCAGACTAGTGCCCACGTCAAGAGGTATGAGACCTCTGACAAGTTTCTTAAGCCTGCAAACTAAGGGATAAAAGCTCAATCGTTGAGCGTGTGCTCAGATTGTCTGAGTGCCACAATCGCTTGAATCGAGTGGGAGTTAATCTCCCAGATGAGATAGTGATAGTTCTCCATAGTCACTGCCACCAAGCTAGTAGAGCTTCGTGATGAACTATAAACATATCAAGGATAGTTATGATGATCCTTGAGCTATTCGCGATGTTTGACACCGCGAGAGTAGAAATCAAGAAGGAGCATCAATTGTTGATGGTTAGTAAAACCACTAGTTTAAGAAGGGCAAGGGCAAAAGGGATACTTCATGAAACAGCAAGTCGTTTGCTGCTCTAGTGAAGAATCCCAAGGTTGAACCCAAATCCGAGACTAAGTGCTTCTGTAATGAGAGGAACGGTCACTGAAGCAGTACTACCCTAGATACTTGGTAGATGAGAAGGCAGGCAAAGTCGACAAAGTATATTGGATATACGTTATATGAATGTGTACTTTACTAGTACTCCTAGCAGCACCAGGGTATTAGATACTGGTTCGGTTGCTAAGTGTTAGTAACTCGAAATAAAAGCTGCGGAATAAATGGAGACTAGCTAAAGGTGAGATGACGATATGTGTTGGAAGTGTTTCCAAGGTTGATGTGATCAAGCATCGCATGCTCCCTCTACCATCGAGATTTGGTGGTTGCGCTGAACATGATTGGATTATGTTTACCGCAAAACGGTTATTCATTTAAGGAGAATAATGGTTACTCTGTTTACTTGAATAATACCTTCAATGGTCTTGCACCTAAAATGAATCTCGATCGTAGTGATACACATGTTCATGCCAAAAGATATAAGATAGTAATGATAGTACCACATACTTGTGGCACTGCTACTTGAGTCATATTGGTGTAGAACGCATGAAGAAGCTCCATGTAGGTGGATCTTTGGACTCACTCATTTTTGAAAAGATTGAGACATGCGAACCATGTCTATTGGTATATATGCATGAAGAAACTCCATACAGATGGATCGTTTGGACTCACTTGATTATGAATCACTTGAGACATGCAAATCATACCACATGGGCAAGATGACTGAAAGGCCTCGTTTCCAGTGAGATGGAACAAGAGAGCAATTTATTGGAAGTAATACATTTTGATGTATGCAGTCCAATGAATGCTGAGGCATGCAGTGGATATCGTTATGTTCTTACTTCATAGATGATTTGAGTAGATGCTGAGTGTATTTACTTGATGAAACACTAGTCTGAATTATTGAAAGGTTCAAGCAATTTCAGAGTGAAGTTGAAGATCGTCGTGACAAGAGGATAAAATGTCTGTGATATGATCATAGAGATGAGTATCTGAGATACGAGTTTGGCACACAATTGAGACATTGTGGAAAGTGTTTCACAATTAATACCGCCTGGAACACCATAGTGTGATGGTGTGTCCGAACATCATAACTGCACCCTATTGGATATGGTGCATACCATGATGTTTCTTATCAAATTACCACTATCATTTATGGGTTAGGCATTAGAAGCAACCGCATTCACTTTAAAAGGGGCACCACGCAATTCCGTTGAGACGACACCGTTTATAGAAACCTAAGTTGTCGTTTTTTAAAAGTTTGGGGCTGCGATGCTTATGTGAAAAAGTTTCAGGCTGATAAGCTCGAACCCAAAGCGGATAAATGCATCTTCATAGAATACCCAAAAACAGTTGGGTATACCTCCTATCTGGAAGCAAAAGTAATTGCTTCTAGAAACGAGTCCTTTCTCGAGGAAAAGTTTCTCTCGAAAGAATTGAGTGGGAGGATGGTGGAGACTTGATAAGGTTATTGAACCGTCGCTTCAACTAGTGTGTAGCAGGGCACAGGAAGTTGTTCCTGTGGCACCTACACCAATTGAAGTGGAAGCTTATGATAGTGATCATGAAACTTCGGATCAAGTCACTACCAAACCTCGTAGGATGACGAGGATGCGCACTACTTCAGAGTAATGCGTGATCCTGTCTTGGAAGTCATGTTGCTAGACAACAATGAACCTACGAGCTATGGAGAAGCGATGGTAGACCCATATTCCGACGAATGGCTCGAGGCCATGAAATCCGAGATAGAATCCATGTATCAGAACAAAGCATGGACTTTGGTGAACTTGCCCGATGATCGGCAAGCCATTGAGATAAATGGATCTTTAAGAAGAAGACGGACATGGACGGTAATGTTACCGTCTATGAAGCTCGACTTGTGGCAAAGAGTATTTTCACAAGTTCAAGGAGTTGACTACAATGAGTTTTTTTCTCATCCGTAGCGATGCTTAGGTCCGTCGGAATCATGTTAGCATTAGCTACATTTATGAAATCTGGCAGATGGATGTCAAAACAAGTTTCCTTACCAGTTTTTCGTGAGGAAAGGTTGTATGTGATACAATCAGAAAGGTTTTGTCGATCCTAAGGATGCTAAAAGGTATGCTAGCTCCAGCGATCCTTCCATGGATTAGAGCAAGCATCTCGGAGTCAGAATATACGCTTTGATGGGGTGATCAAAGTTTTTGGGTTTATACAAAGTTTGTTAGAAACTTGTATTTACAATAAAGTGAGTGGGAGCGCTACAACATTTCTGATAAGTATATGTGAATGACATATTGTTGATCCGAAATGATGTAAAAATTTCTGGAAAGCATAAAGGGTTGTTTGAAAGGAGTTTTTCAAAGGAAGACCTGGATAAAGCTACTTACATATTGGGCATCAAGATCCATAGAGATAGATCAAGACGCCTGATGATACTTTCAAAAGACAGCACACCTTGACATGATTTTGAAAGAGTTCAAAACAGATCAGCAAAGAAGGAGTTCTTGGCTGTGTTACAAGGTGTGAGTATTGAGTGAGACTCAAGACCTGACCACAGCAGAAGATAGAGAAAGGACGAAGGTCGTCCCCTATGCTTTAGACATAGGCTCTATAGTATGCTATGCTGTGTACCGCACATGTAGTGTGCCTTGCCATGAGTTGGTCAAGAGGGTACAATGGTGATCCGGGAAAGGAGCTCATGACAGCGGTCGAACTTATCCTTAGTACCTAGTGGATTAAGGAATTTTCTCGATTATGGAGGTGGAAAGGAGTTCGTCGTAAAGGGTTACGTCGATGCGAACTTTGACACTAATCCGGAGGACTCTGAGTAGTAAACCAGATTCGTATAGTAGAGCAATTATTTGAAATGGCTCCAAATAGCGCGTGGTAGCATCCACAAGATGACATAGATATTCGTAAAGCACACGGTTCTGAAAGGTTCAGACCCGTTGACTAATAACCTCTCTCACAAGCATAACATGACCAAACCAGAACACATTGAGTGATAATCACATAGTGATGTGAACTAGATCGTTGACTCTAGTAAACTCTTTAGATGTTGGTCACATGGTGATGTGACCAGTGAGTGTTAATCACATGGTGATGTGAACTAGATTATTGACTCTAGTGCAAGTGGGAGACTGTTGGAAATATGCCCTAGAGGCAATAATAAATGGTTATTATTATATTTCTTTGTTCATGGTAATTGTCTATTATTCATGCTATAATTGTATTGTCCGGAAATCGTAATACATGTGTGAATACATAGACCACAACCTGTCCCTAGTAAGCCTCTAGTTGACTAGCTCGTTGATCAACAGATAGTCATGGTTTCCTGACTATGGACATTGGATGTCATTGATAACGGGATCACATCATTAGGAGAATGATGTGATGGACAAGACCCAACTTAAGCATAGCATAAAAGATCGTGTAGCTTCGTTTGCTAGAGCTTTTCCAATGTCAAGTATCTTTTCCTTAGACCATGAGATCGTGCAACTCCCGGATACCGTAGGAGTGCTTTGGGTGTGCCAAACGTCACAACGTAACTGGGTGACTATAAAGGTGCATTACGGGTATCTCCGAAAGTGTCTGTTGGGTTGGCACGGATCGAGACTGGGATTTGTCACTCCGTGTGACGGAGAGGTATCTCTGGGCCCACTCGGTAATGCATCATCATAATGAGCTCAATGTGACTAAGGCGTTAGTCACGGGATCATGCATTGCGGTACGAGTAAAGAGACTTGCCGGTAACGAGATTGAACAAGGTATTGGGATACCGACGATCGAATCTCGGGCAAGTAACATACCGATTGACAAAGGGAATTGCATACGGATTGATTGAATCCTCGACACCGTGGTTCATCCGATGATATCATCGTGGAACATGTGGGAGCCAACATGGGTATCCAGATCCCGCTGTTGGTTATTGACCGGAGAGGCGTCTCGGTCATGTCTGCATGTCTCCCGAACCCGTAGGGTCTACACACTTAAGGTCCGGTGACGCTAGGGTTGTAGAGATATATGTATGCGGAAACCCGAAAGTTGTTTGGAGTCCCGGATGAGATCCCGGACGTCACGAGAGGTTCCGGAATGGTCCGAAGGTAAAGATTTATATATGGGAAGTCTTATTTTGGTCGCCGGAAAAGTTTCGCGCTTTATCGGTATTGTACCGGGAGTGCCGAAAGGGGTCCGGGGGTCCACCAGCCCCGGGGGGGCCACATGGGCTGTAAGGGGTGCGCCTTGGCCTATATGGGCCAAGGGCACCAGCCCCAAGAGGCCCATGCGCAAGAGATAAGAAAAAAGGGAGAGTCCTAAAGGGGGAAGGCACCTCCGAGGTGCCTTGGGGGGGAAGGACTTCCCCCTGGCCGCACCCTTCCTTGGAGGAAGGGGCAAGGCTGCGCCCCCCCTCTCCCTTGGCCCTATATATAGTGGGGGGAAGGGAGGGCAGCAACATCTAAGCCTTGGGCGCCTCCCTCCTCCCCTGCAACACCTCTCTCTCTCGCAGAAGCTTGGCGAAGCCCTGCCGGAGACCTGCTACATCCACCACCACGCCGTCGTGCTGTTGGATCTCCATCAACCTCTCCTCCCCCCTTGCTGGATCAAGAAGGAGGAGACGTCGCTTCATCGTACGTGTGTTGAACGCGGAGGTGCCGTCCGTTCGGCACTCGGTCATCGGTGATTTGGATCACGGCGAGTACGACTCCGTCATCCACGTTCATTGGAACGCTTCCGCTCGCGATCTACAAGGGTATGTAGATGCACTCCTTTCCCCTCGTTGCTAGTAGACTCCATAGATGCAGCTTGGTGAGCGTAGGAAAATTTTAAATTATGCTACGATCCCCAACAAGAGGCACCATGATGGGCCACTGAACTGTGACAAGTTCACCACGATTATAGGCCTGTTCAATTGTGTGAGGCCTTGGGGCTGGAACAGTGGCCTCAGCATCCACATGGGCTTCAGGTTGCACATGAGCTTCAGGCACAACATTTGCTTCAGGCTCCACATTATCTTCAGCCATGACAACGTCATTGGCTTTAGTATCATTGTTGGTGGCAGCCTCAGTGTTATCAACCTCCGTGTCTTGAATGACAGGAGGGTCGGGCATAGTCACGTTCTCCTCGAGAACGACTTCTTGAGTGACAGGGGGTGTGGCAACTCTTTCTTCTTCTTGTCTTGGTTCTTGATTGTCTACGGCTGATGCAGCCGGAATGTCTTCAACAGCTCTTGCTTCAGACTCAGAGACATTCGCAGTGGGAGCAGCTTCAGGAAACACTTCGTGTGCTACTGAGCTTTGTTGCACATCTCCTTCTAGAATGCTCGACATGGTGACCTGTAGCCTAGGGCCTTTGCGAAGCCTGCGGAATGCGGGCGACGCCTGTGGTGATGGAGTGGTCTGCACCATGTAGTCTTCGTCAAGCACCGGAGTGGTAACTTGAGGTGTTGGAGTGCTGAGGGTGTCATCATGAACAGGGGTGTCTTGCTGTGGGCGATCAGCCCACGAATCATCCTGAGCAATTGGCGTCAGAGGACGACCAATGCTGATGAGTTCGTTGTTCGTACGAACAGGCGATGATACCGGTTGATGCTCGAGTTGAGGAAGGACTACATCATCTTCTACATTGTCTTCACGACCAATGTCTTCAGCTGTGATAGGGTCAACAACTGGTACTTCTTCATTTTCAGGAGCCTCTGTGAAAGCAGGCTCGTGGATCACAAGTTGACGCTCTTGAGTGGTGGAGGCAGGATGAGCAACAGAGATGGGCTCGACAACAAGGGGCTCAGAGGCCGCAGCACGCCCTTTTCTTGAAGACTTTTTCAGTTTCTTCTTTGAAGGTGCATCATCAGAGCCATTCTTGTGCTTGCTCTTCTTGGCTTCGGCTTCAGCTGCCCTCGTCTTCTTGAGTTCTGAAGCAGCTGAGGGGATCTTAGGCTTCGAGCCTGTCATGCTGGCAGGGAAGACAATGCGAGGTGCTTCCTGCCTTGATGCTTCAGCTTGGGCCACAACAGGTTTCTTCTTCTGTTTGGCAGCCATCTTGGGGTCGATGCTAGGACGCCCAAGAGCCTTGCACTTTTCTGCCTCATTGTGTGCTTGAACACATTTCTCGGCAAAGTATTTCATCCGCTCTCTTGAACCTTTTGCTTCTTCACGTTTCTTGTGAAATTGTTCTTTGAGCTCATGCAACGTTTCTTTGAAGCTTTGAACATCAACCATGCTGGGCTTGGCCATGTTCTTCTTGAATTGAGCCTTTTCATAATCAATTTTGTTCTTCAGCTCGACGATCTTCTGAGCCAAGGCCAACTCATTTGCAATGGCTTCGTGGAAGGTGACGCTGATGTCCACAGGCAGCTGAAGATCATCAATGGTGAGGTTTGTATCATTGAACCACTCGTCGATGAAGTTGTTCAGAATGTCCACGTCAAAGAGGGGCAGATCGTTGGAGATTTCCACCTCTTGCTTGCCCGATCAACAGCTCAAGGGCATCATCACCAAGATCGTCGTCGCTTGACAGATCAATGGTTTCGTCTTCGTTCCGCAGAACGGCAGCAGGAGTAAGTTCATGCCCAGAAGTCTTCATGGGCTTCTCCGTCTTCTTGGAGACACGAGAAAGATCTTCAGATTGCACACTGAGTTCAGGAGGTGCAGTTGCCAATGGCTTCGCACGCAAAGCTTTTGGTGCGGCAGAGGGCTTTGAAGCCTTTGATTTCTTCTGCTTCTGCGGCTTAGGTGGAGCTGGCGCTTCATCAGAATCTGCGTCATCAGCTGAGTGCTCCACGGCTGCCCCTTGGACAACAATGTGTGTGATGAGGCCTTCGAGGTTATAGAAGGGGCCGATGATATTAGGATTGGCATCGTGGGTGCCATCAGCCCTTGGAGCAGATGGACCGGGGTTGAAGTCAAGTCCCAGGTCCTTCTTGTTCTTGACAGCAGACTCCTTGGCAAAGTTATAATTGCGCTTGAAGAGATTGTTATCGCGACACCATAGGAGTGATGATGGGTCGGCATTCTCTGGCTGTGGTCCTCGGACCATGCAAGGATAGAAGCCCTGAGCAATGGCTTCAGACTGGGACTTGGGCTGAAGATTTCTGTATAGAATATCTCCCCATGGGCGCTTGATGGCATTCTTTTCAGCATATTCAACAGTGACAAATCTGTACTTGAACCACTGTTCCGCCCAATACCTTTGAATCCATTGGATTCGAGTCTTGCGTTGGCCATAGCTCTCTTCAGGATCTGACTTGTACAACTCAAATAGATCTGGAGGCAAATCCTTGGCTGTGTCCCCACGGCGCTGCCTGCCGCCCTTCCTAACTGATTTCTCTGTAGCCATTATATTCAGACAGAATGGCTTCAAGACTGTGAATGGCTTCGGTTTGCTGGTCAGACAGGAACTGGCTTCAGGAGAGTTGATGTGGTGCTGTAAGAATTCTGCAAATGAATGCAGACTATGAGAACCAAGGGATTCTCCCACGGACATGTACCTGTGACAGCATTAGAGGTGCGAGGGAAGGGGAAGAGGTCATATACATTCTCAGAAGAGTTTGAAGATAAATCAGTTTGAAGACATTGACCTCATAGTGCGAAGACATTCACTTATTTGATGAGAGTTGGTTCCAGATTTGTACGAATCCAAGAATAAGTACAAGTGAGGAATATAACTTGTTGCGAAGCATAAGTGAATATACTTGGCATGATATGAGATGCAGAACAAGATAGATCCAGATTTGGAAGTTTAGAAACCACTTTCTGTTGAAGTGGATGGATCCGACGGATCAAAAAGGCAGTAAAAGTAAGTTTTAATTACCCTTGACAAACTGCTAGACGAGGCGAAGAGGGAGGCCGAGCAGTTCAATCTCCCGCGCCCTAACTTGGCGGTGGAAGACACCTACGGCGGCGGCGGAGAGGACGAGGTCCACGGCCGGCGTGAGGACGGCGTCGAAGAGGTCGCGGTAGCTAAGCGCTTCGTCTCCGGCATCGTCGAGAGCTAGCGGAGGCGCTAGGGTTTGTGCGAGGTGGCGAGGTGGAAGAGAAGATTGTGACCGCAGTAAGTTGCGTATTTATAAGGAAAGGGACAGCACAGCGTAATTACGCAGGTGCCCCTGGCGGTTCACATCTGAAGGACACATGGCATGCATGCAACTCATTGATAGTTGTTCCATGATCCCACGCACGCCTGGATTGTCCGATGGTCGTTCCAGCTTCTCCGGTTTTTAGGCAATACGGATACAACATTAAAACAGATTTAACTTTTGTCTCTATGTCTTCTGCTGACAAGGACTCAGAGAAGACAATCGACAGTTTCAATAGAATGCATACGATTTGGATAGATAGAATCTGTGGTAGAAGCATAGAGAGGTTAGGGTCCGATCACATTCACTTAGATTAAAGGATTCAAACATGAAGACATAGGTATAAGTGAATGTTGTAGAGGACAGAACACAAATATATGTATATATATCAGTATAAGACCAACTCAACATTGTGAAGATAAACGCGAAGACAAATCAATGTTGAAGATAAATCAAATGCAAAGATTATGCAAATGTGATGCCAATAAAACACTTCAAACAAGAGTTTGGTGGTGGCGTTACCCACCGTATAGGAAGTATTAGACCCAGAAACGGCGCACAATTATCGTGGCACTCCGAAGTCAAATTTCGCGTTAATGTATTCACACATAGAATGCATGTCTTCATTGATTGAAGATATACGTTACTTCGTGTGTTGCACATCTAAGTCATCAACATGCATCAGCGCTAGGATGTGTGTCCAATCACATGACGTTTGAGGATTCTAAGATATTTAGCTCACACCGCAACTTGCAAAACCTTTTCTTATCCAAGGGCTTTGTGAAGATATCTGCCAATTGCTCTTCAGTGTTGACGTGAATGATATCAATATCTTCCTTCATGACATGATCTATGAGAAAGTGATGACGGATCTGAATGTGCTTTGTCTTCGAATGCTGAACTGGGTTGTTGGCAATCTTGATGGCGCTTTCATTGTCGCAGTAGAGTGGCACTTGCTTCAGATGGATGCCATAGTCCTTGAGTGTTTGCTACATCCATAGAAGCTGAGCGCAGCAAGATCCAGCAGCAATGTATTCAGATTTAGCAGTGGAGAGAGACACACAGTTATGCTTCTTTGAAGACCAACAGACAAGAGATCGTCCAAGAAAGTGACATGTGCCTGATGTGGACTTGCGATCAACCTTGTCACCAGCATAGTCAGCATATGAGAATCCAACTAGATCAAACTCTGAGCCCTTTGGATACCATAATCCTAGTGTTGGGGTGTAAGCCAAATATCGAAGAATTCGCTTCACAGCTAAGTGATGCGACTCCTTTGGTGCCGCTTGGAATCGGGCACACATACAAACGCTAAGCATTATATCTGGCCTAGATGCACATAAATAGAGTAAAGAACCAATCATGGAGTGGTATACCTTTTGATCGAACTCTTTACCATTGTCTTCGGGACCCAATTGACCTTTGGTTGGCATTGGCGTCGTGTATCCTTTGTAGTCTTGCATTCCAAACTTCTTCAGGCAATCTTTTAGGTATTTCTCTTGAGATATGAAGATGTCGTTGCTTTGCTGACGGATTTGAAGACCAAGGAAGAATTTCAGCTCACCCATCATGGACATCTGATATTGCTCTTGCATCATGTGTCCAAACTCATCACTGTATCTCTTGTGAGTGCAACCGAAGATAATGTCATCCACATAGATCTGGCATACAAACAGTTCACCATCGTATGTCTTCGTGAAGAGAGTGGGATCTAGGGAACCTGGTTTGAAGCCTTTGCTCTTCAGGAAGTCTTTGAGTGTGTCATACCAAGCGCGAGGGGCTTGTTTGAGGCCATACAGTGCCTTATTGAGCTTGTATACCATGTCAGGATGTTTTGGGTCTTCAAAGCTAGGAGGTTGTGCAACATACACTTCTTCTTAAATCTTGCCATTGAGAAAAGCACTCTTCACATCCATTTGGTACATGAGGATGTTGTGATGCTTGGCATAGGCTAGCAATATGCGAATGGCTTCAAGCCTAGCCACGGGAGCAAATGTTTCATCGAAGTCAATCCCTTCAAATTGAGTGTATCCTTGAGCAACTAGACGATTCTTGTTTCTGACAACTTGACCATGCTCATCTTGTTTGTTGCAATAGATCCATTTGGTGCCTATGATGTTGTGCTTGCGAGGATCAGGACGCTTGACCAATTCCCACACATTGTTCAGCTCGAATTGTTGAAGCTCTTCTTGCATAGCTTGAATCCATTCAGGTTCCATGAAGGCTTCAACAACTTTCTTGGGTTCAGATATAGAGACAAATGCAAAGTGCCCATAGAAATCTGCTAGCTGTGTTGCTCTTGAACAAGTGAGTGGACCAGGTGCATTGATGCTATCAATTATCTTGTCAATCTGTACTTCATTTGCAACACGAGGATGAACTGGACAAAGATCTTGCCCTTGCTGACCATTGTCTTCTTCTTCAGCATTGGCTTCAGGCTGAGCAGTGTCTTCAGGTTGACTTGGTGCAGAAATGATAAGTTCCTCTTCAGCCTGTGCCTCTGAAGGTATGATTTCTCCAGTACCCATAAGCTTAATCGATTCACTAGGAGGGACTTCATCTAGCACATTTGGCAGGTGCTCTCTTTGCGAGCCTTAGTCTCATCGAACCGCACATCCACAGTTTCAACCACTTTATAGTGAAAGAGGTTGAAGACTCTGTAGGAGTGCGAATCCTTTCCGTAGCCAAGCATAAAACCTTCATGTGCTTTCGGTGCAAATTTTGAAGTATGATGTGGATCCTTGATCCAGCACCTAGCACCAAATACTCTGAAGTAACTGACATTTGTCTTCTTACCAGTTAGGAGCTCATAGGATGTCTTCTTTAGAAGCTTGTGAAGATAAACACGGTTGATGACGTGGCATGCAGTATCAATGGCTTCAGGCCAGAACTTCCTTGGAGTCTTGTATTCATCAAGCATCGTCCGAGCCATCTCAATGAGTGTTCTGTTCTTGCGCTCCACGATGCCATTCTGCTGAGGTGTATGGAGCAGAGAACTCATGAGTGATGCCCAATGTATCAAGATAAGTGTCGAGGCCTGTGTTCTTGAACTCTGTGCCGTTGTCACTTCTGATGTGCTTAATCTTGATGCCATAGTTTGTCATGGCACGATTGGCGAATCGTCTGAAGACATCCTGCACTTCATTCTTGTAAAGGATTATATGCACCCATGTGTATCTTGAATAATCATCAACAATGACGAAGCCATAGAGGCAAGCAGTGGTAGTAAGAGTAGAGTAGTGAGTAGGGCCAAATAATTCCATGTGAAGCAGCTCGAAGGGTTGAGATGTCGTCATGATTGTCTTCAAGGGATGCTTGGCCCTTGTCATCATTCCAGCTTCGCAGGCACCGCACAGATGATCCTTCTTGAACTTGACACCCTCGATGCCTACGACATGTTTCTTCTTCGTGAGTGTGTACAAGTTCCTCATGCCAGCATGCCCTAGCCTCCGATGCCAGAGCCAGCACTCTGAAGCTTTTGCTAGAAGACATACGGCCAACTGTGGTCCTGCTGAGAAATCTACCATGTACAAATCGTCCTTTCGATATCCTTCAAAGACTAGAGATTTGTCAGATTCCATTAGAACATGGCAATGATATTTTCCAAATATCACAATCATGTTCAAGTCACAAAGCATTGAGACAGACATTAAGTTGAAACCAAGGGATTCAACAAGCATCACTTTATCCATGTGCTGATCCTTTGAGATTGCAACTCTACCTAGACCCAATACCTTGCTTTTACCAGTGTCAGCAAATGTGATGTGACTCTTGTCAGATGGACGTAAGGTTAAGTCCATGAGAAGACTTCGATCACCAGTCATGTGGTTAGTGCATCCACTATCCATAATCCACTCAGAAGCCTTTGGTATCGTACCCTACAGTGCAGTTAGGGGGATAGGCTTCACCAAGGGAAATGTGAAGCATAAACATTTGACGAACACGCATATTATCAAAGTTCAGATCATGGTTAGAGCAGATAGGATGACTGTCAAGAAAACCAGGAACAAAATACATAGTAAGACCATTTGGGCATTTTATCTTGCGCCCCACAAGATGTTTTAGGTCCCCAGCATAAACATCTGATGCCTTTGATTTCCGGCTGGAGACCCTTCCCTGCAAAAGAGAGTTAAGTTTTCTTAACCACCCACATTTTCAGGGGTGGCTTCGAAGCAATGAGTCTAAGTGCATCATCTGAGAACTTCGGCTTTGGAGCCCTAGCAAATAGCCTTGCAGGAGGTGAATAATACTCATATGAATAAGCAGAATAGTTCTTAGTCTTATGAACATAGCGGTTTGAAGAAACACGCTCATATTCATAAGTCTGAGTATGATTTCCCTACAAAACATTGGCGTTAGGGTGACTCTGGTGAGTCCTCTGTCTGTATGAAGCCTTTGGACCATATGAAGCCTTTGGTCCGGGGTTTGTCTTCTTCCCTGGTGGTGTCATGATGACATTCACCTGAAGATTCTCAAGACAACTCTTGGGCACCCAGATCTTCTTCATAGGTGGACCATTCCTGCAGTTAGTACCAATATACCTGGCAAACACTTCACCATTCTGATTCTTAAATAGTTTATAGTTTGCATCAAAGGATTCATCAATGATAATCGGGTTAGCACAAGTGAAGCTAGACAAGGTAGATGGATCCACTGAAGGTCCCTTTGCAGCAACCCATGTGGTTTTGGGGTACTGCTCAGGCTTCCAGTAAGATCCATCAACATTCATTTTCCTCTCGAACCCAACACCCTCTTTCCTAGGGTTTCGGTTCAGAATATGCTTTTTGAGGACATCACAAAGTGTCTGATGCCCTTTGGGACTTTTGTAAATTCCAGTCTCAAGCAAAGTCTTCAACCTGGCGTTTTCATCAACAATAGTAGTGGCATCCTCAGTGGAGGGGTTAGTTACCACATCAGCAGTTGAACACAAGTAGGGAAAACCTTATACACAGAACTTTAGCAGTAGCGCTTATTAAAAAAAGCGCGCTACTTCTGTGCGCGAAATAACCGCGCTGCAGATACATATATAGCAGTAGCGCGTCCCGTTGTAAAAGCGCTACTACTAAAATTCCCACCACTAAGCCGATAGGCTACACATAGTAGTAGCGCTCTTTTAGAAACAGCGCCGCCGCTAATATTGTTGTAGCAGCGCGTTTATGTGTAAGGCGCTACTGCTAACGAAAATAAAATAAAATGAAAAACAAGTAGAAAAGTAAATGAAAATGAAAGAAATAGAAAAAGGAGAAAGGAAAAAATGTAAAGAAAAATAAATGAAAAAAGGGAAAAAATGAGAAAGGCATAGCAGTAGCGCTTTTCTAAAAACGCGCTGTAGCTAACTTAGCTATAGCGCGTTTTTAGAAACGCGCTACCGTTATGTTTCACTTAACCAACAGTTTCCCTCGCCCCGGCCACCACTTCTCCCCCAAATCCCTCGCCCCACTTTGCCGCCGTCTCCCCAATTCGCCGTCGCCCCACTTCGCTGCCGTCTCCTGCCAGCGTGGACGCCCGCAACCTCACCGTCTCCCCCCGAGGCCGCCCTCAGCCTCACCGCCGCCGCCCGAGGCCGCTCTCGATCTCACCGCGGCGGCCCTCGACCTCACCGCCGCCCGAGCTCGCCCAGGACCGCCACTGCCCGTGCCCGAGCCCGCCCTCCCCGCCCATGCCTCCGTTGCCGAGCACCTCCCCGCCACCGTCTCTCCCCTCTCTGTAAGCCCCCCACCCCTCCCCCACCACTCCTCTCTCTCTGCATTTTAGAGAAAAAATTAGTAGAGCAAAAGTTAGTTTATAGCAAAAAATTTAGTTTATAGCAAAAGACGTTAAGTAGTAGATGTTAGAGCAAAAATTAGTTTAGAGCAAAAAATTTGGTATACAGCAAAAGTTAGTTAGGGAAGAAGGGTTTAATTAGGGTTTTTGTTTTCATAGATGTTTTTTTAAAAGAAAAAATGAAGAAAATGTTGTAGCAGTGCTGCTTGTAGTATATAGCGATACTAGTAGATGTTAATTAGGTTAGGGCAGTAGTGGTACTAGTAGATGTTAATTAGATGTTTTTTAGTTAGGGCAGTAGGGTTTTGCTAGGTTAATTAGGTTAGTAGTGCTGCTAGTAGTAGTGGTACAATAGGTTAATTAGGTGAAGTTAAATGAATAACCTAAATGAATGAAATTAGTAGTTCACTGAATTTTTTCCTTTCATCATTATAGAGCACTAAAGTTAACTGAATTTTGTTCTATTAGTAGTTAAATGAATTTTCTTCTACACTTAGTTTTTGAATTAGCTTGTGAAATTTGGACATGTGGTTGCTCGTGTATATTTGGACATGTGTTGCGGTGTCGAAAATGGATATTTGAACACTGTTTCCAGGGAATGAAGCTGAGTGGCCTATGTTTTGCCGGAATGTTGATTCATTTCCATTCCGGCAAATTTCAGGTTCTCGATTTGTCCATTTTTAGCAAAAGTCATGCCGAAATTTTCCATGAATTTCGGCATGACTTGTGCTACAAACTAAGACATGTAGAGTGCCCGGGATTTGCCGCACCGGGAAGGAGTCAACGTTCGTGCAAAGCATAGGCCTTTTTTATGTCATTATTCATTTTATTAGGTCTAGAATTAATTGACTAGATTTAATCGTAGGAAACATGGCTAGCAACGATGAAGGACAGGGTTCTAGTGACTGCGACAACGTCTACCTAGCGGCAGAAGAATTTTTGAGGGAAGCCGATGATCAAGAGTTGATGTTGCTGGTCCACCTGTCACATCGGAGATTGAGACCGACATCAAGACCGGCGCTGAGACTGAGAACGGCGCTGAGACTGAGACCGGCATCGAGACTGACGCTGAGACTGAGACCGGTGCCGAGACTAGCGGAGCCGGTATAGAACCGAAAGCAAAGAGGCAACGACTTCCTAACAAGCTCAGGACTACTAGATTGGTGGTCACGGAGCTGGAAGATGGCAATTTTGAGCCAAACGCGCCCGAGGAAGCGCGCGTGTGCTACGGTAATCAAATAGGCTGCATCATACGGACAACCGCCACCATCAACGATGAGAAACTAAAGAAGATAGATAATATGAGGCCCTCCCTCCTAAAGAAGCTGCACCAGATATTCTTGTTCCCGGGGCGGAATGAAAAGGATTTATAAAGATCCAGATTAGGACCCGGCAATGAAGAAGATAAACAAACACGCCATGACCAAGTTTAGCGACGCGTTGGCCGCCTGGAAATCATGGGTGAAATACCGGATCGTCAACAAAAAGGAACCCTACTCTGAGATTGTAAAGGATAATCTGACAATCACGGCAGAGCACTTTCAAATATTCAAGGCGGCTTGCGAGGCCGAAGCTGCCAAAAAAAGTCAAAGTACATGAAGGGGCTTCAAGAGAGGAACATTGGGTGCCACCACCTCGGAAGCCGTGGTTACGGCAGGAAGAGGTCCATATGGGCCAAGGAGGACGCGGAAGCCACGAGTCTGGGCATCCCAGACCTCTTGGCGGAGTTCACCGTCCCGCAGGAGCGTGACGTCCTCAGGGCCCAGCACCGTTGGGACCCAGTGAAGAAGGTTTTCAAGACGAACGCGGTCACGACGGAGTTCATGAGACTGCTGGTAATTTTAGTTTCTGATTATTTCGACTGCACGTTAGTCATATTTGTAAACGATCCTTGTGCCTTTTGCAGAGAGAGCAGCACAGGATTGCGGCCGAAAGCGACTCGCTGTCTGAGGAGTTGGCGAGGCCCAAGTGGGACACTCCATTGAACCGGGCGTTGAAAATATTGAAAGGACTCCCAGTGGAGAATCGACCGTCGTATGGACGCGTGCACGGTGTCGGAGACGGCGCCATGTGGAAGAAGTACTACTGTGAGACCACGGAGGAGAGAAAGGAAAGACGGAGGTTAACTGAAGAAAACATCGAAAAGAAGGTTGAGATTGCGGTTGAGAAGAAATCATCTGAGACAGTCGCAATAGCGGTAGCTGCAGCAAAACAGGTGCTTGTAGATATGTCTACTACCTTGGTTCCGGCCGTTTTCAATTGGAGCAGGCAAAATCCAGAAAAAAATGCAGCGGACTTTCCCCTTGCTGACTTCTTGGGGAGCAGCTCGACTAGCGTTGCACACGCACCGGCTCCGGCACCGGACGTGCTCGGTGGTGCTTCGTCTTTGGCTGAGCTCGACGCCCTCACGGTATCTGTCACACCGGCCCCCTTCAATAAATGTATAATCTCCCGTTTTCGTTGCCTTTCGGATGTCTCACGTCGCAGACTTTTTGCAGGCCGACGAAACCCCGTGCACCATATTGTACACCATCGGCGACCAGAAGGTGGACGTGGGGAAGGCGACGATAATGGAGCCGAAGGAACCATTGTTCCACAGCCGGCCGATCCCCCCGGACGTGTGGCACCCCGGCTCAGAGCGACCGGTTTACCATGCATTGCCAGCCCAGAGACCATGTCTTCTGGCAACACACAACATCTTGGTACAGAAAACAACCGCTTTATTGATGCTAGCGGATCAGAGTTTATATTACAACAGATGTCGAGGCCAAGCAGCACGCCCGGTGCGGCTGAACAATATGTACATTATTTAGTGAACATAAAGGGGCCTCGATCATAACAACTACGCGGCAGCGGAACAACGTCGTAGCGGAAACTCCATATCACAGGGACACCGATGTGGACACGATCTAGACTCGAGCAGCACTCCTTTCCAACGAGACTTTCCTGAAATCTGGCATGACACGCCAGGTCAGTACATTGAATGTACTTGCAAGCTCACAACAAGCATAATCATAATGGCAAACAATATCATGATAATTAACCAATTAATAATAATGCAACATTATATGTCCAACATGCTGTGATCATGCTCGAACGTCCCTCAGGACGGACTTACCAACCGTGATCATTCTCGGATCACAAACGAACCACCATCGTGGTCTTAACAAGAGTAACTCGTGATCCTTACGGCGATCACAACCACGACCAATATTTGGTCCCAAACATCTCGATGGCATTTCAGCCATCATCAACAGTGCAAAGTTCATAACTTAGTGTGCAAATTTTATTAAACGTTGACTCATGGTGGGACCTACTACGAGGCGTCCGTGGACGTGGACTCGGCTATCGATAGATTATACACTCTGCAGAGGTAGCACACTGTACCCACACCACAGAACCCATGGCCTCGCACTCCCATTCGGGTGGACCAACGGCATTCCGACAAAACCCTTCCATTGCCATGACACTCTCCCGGCCACTCCGATCCAATCCCCAGCAGGCTAGTCCTGGGTGGCCCCGTGTCTACCAAAGACACAACGACCACCGTCGTGGCCAAAACGATCCCACTCAGGGACCCGGTACCATAATCTCAACAACGGGCACACAAGGTTATGCCTGCTTACCGGGCCAGGGTAAGCATGCCATAACCTTCCCTAGTTGGAGGCACGACCAGAGGCAATGTCAATGGACCGAATCAAGGCCTTCCCACAAAGGCAAATGTGGTTGCACTGGGAAAAACTCGATTCAGTGGCACCATGACCTAGTCAACGATATATTCAAGTTGAGTTATATTCAGGTTCAACTTAAAATGAAAATGACCGGTGTCATAGCATGCCATGAAATGCAAAACTACACATGCATCACATATTAACGAAAATGACTGATGTCAACCATATTCACACTAAGCATAAACATCAACAACTTATGTTACTTTCCTGGTCAGAGTAACTCATACTTTAACCAAAATATTTTTGCAGCAAGCTTTATTATTTTCTCATGCAAGAAAGTAACTTCGATTAATTTCTCATATGCATAGCAAAGATTATACCACAAGCAAATCCTAATTTCTTTAACAACCAAGTTAGGTTCAAACATTCTGTAAGGCAAGTAAAATGGCTAAACAAGTACTTAACATAATATTTTCTAGCAAATTTTACTATTTTATTTATGCAAGAGAATAACTTTAAGAAATTACTAACATGCATAAAAAAATTATTTTTATCATCACCACAAATAGATCTTAGCTTTGCTTTACCAACTAAGCTAGTTTCAACATTCTGCAAATCAAGCATAATAACTAACAAACACTTAACAGAATATAAATAACACAATAGTTATTTAAATGCATGGATTAATCATCTCATTCAAGTAAGAAAAATCATAAATATTGAAATGACACCATGAAAATGTTGCTGTGGCTTGCCTTAGTGCAGATGAGGTTCACAAGCCTTCTAGTGATCCTCAAGACAAGCCTCACCCTCTAAAAATAATTTTAAGCACAAAAAGAAAATATCAAGAACACTTCTGAAAATCACTAGAAATTCTAAACAGCTCAGAAAAATCTCATCTTTGGTGAGCTGCTAGATTTCTTTGCAAAGAACAAAATGCAAAAAGAATCAATTCATTTGGATTTATGGTTGAAGAGTTATGGCTGTTTGAAGTGTTCTGTAAATTCAAATGAATTTGAATAAAAATAATCAAACTGGGGGGGGGGGGGGTGACGTCGAAGGCGTAAAGCCCAGGGGCACCACCACTTGTACCGCTTCGCGCGCGTACAGAGTGGCTGACTAGCGGGCCTCGCTAGTCAGGCGAGAAGGAGGGGGAGAAGGAAACAGAGGGAGTCGCGGCTCGCCGGAGCTCTCGCCGGCGATGAGGGCTCCTTGGCCAAAACGAGAGGGAGGGATGGAGAGAGGAGACGGAGGCGCACCTGCCCGTACCCGTAGCGTAGCTAAGGGTGGTCGGACGGTGTCGGAATCGACCTCGCAAGCGGAGGCAGAACGCGGTGGTCGCCGGAGATGAGGAAGACGGCGAGCAGAGGCAACTCCAGGGGCTCCAGGGGGACGGGATGGCTTCACCGGAGAGAGGCGGAGGCCCTGGAAGGGTCGCCCAGGCCTGGGAGGGGCTGGAGCTACCGCGACGACCAGAGGGGATCGCCGGCGAGCTCGAGCTCGAGGACGGCGGCCCGCGGCCTGCCCGGCCGGGCTACGGTTTCCTACGCGCTTGTGGGGTGTGTGGGAGTGGTGGATGGTGCTCGAGGAGGCTGGGGGCGGCTCCATTTATAGGCGAGTGGAGAGGGGGCTTCGGGCTCCGCCGGTGGACACCTGCCCACAGCGCCCAGCGTCGAGCGACGTCAGTGAGAGGGGGAGAAGGCGACGCAGCTCACGCGGCAAATGTTGGCGAACGGGGACGAGCACAGGAACGAGGAGAAGGCGACGAGCACAGTGCGCACCGCACTGTTGGGTTGGCCGGACCGTGCCCGTGCTTGCTGCGGCGAGCTCCGGCGTCGGCGAGTGCCAGAGGGAAGTTAATGGCGTTGAGACGAGGATGGTGGCGAAGTTTGGCACGCTCGGGCAGACGGGGGAAGCGAGCACACACTAACAGAGCACCCGGCGGCACTCAGAGCGCGTCGACACGCATGCATGACAAGGTGGACACGCGTGGTCACCGCGCAAACTCTTCCCTCAGGCCAGCCTACGTCCAAAAATCATGTCTGGCATGTTGTTCGTGGTGGTTTTGAAGTTTACCACGCTTTGGTTTGGATCCAGGTGCAGTAGAGGAGTTTTTACATGCCAAGTAAGTTTCTGGTCAGTAACTTTGAGAGGTTACTACGGTCAAATGGCTGGGAGTTGGGGGCTGTGCTTTGGAGGTTAGCCAAGATCTACTAAGGTGAAGATGCACAAGAAAATCCAGGCACAAAGGAGCAAGTAAAATAGTAGTTGCTGTAGAAACCACCATTTCTGTCCAGAACAGAAAATATTTTCTGTAGCAAAAATATTCCAAAAAGTGATGAAATATTTTTGCTCAGGAAGGTGCCCTAGGTTTCAAAGAATATTCGTGACTTATCTCAGATTTTTCTGGGCCATAAAAATTGGGGTTGCTTTGGAGCATATTGAACTAGCTAGGGTTTTTGAGAGAAAAATGAATATTTTTCATTTAAGAAAAATATTCCAAAGATTATTTTGGGGTGGACCAGAAGGGGAATGATGATTAGGGAGGGAAATGAAGCACTTGGGTGAAAACCAAGGGTACCCAAGTGTTTAAGTCCATATGAAAAGATTCAAAAACTCCAAATTTCAAATTGACTCCAAATGAAGATCAAGCAAATGAGAGAGGGCAAAAACCAGGCTGTCACATGACGTCTTCAAGGTTTCCGTGGCTAGTGTCAAACCGGGCCACGAGAATTTGGCTCCTCTGGTACTAGTGGGGGATGACGACGAGACCCCGCGGCGGCTTGGTGATTGTTGCAATGGGTGGGTCCTGTTGTGGCCAAAGAGTCTGCTTCGTCTCGAGGCGGCCGGGAGCACACCCACGAGCACGCAGTTAGGTATGAACATCAACACCTCACCTACCCAATTAGTGTCGGCTGTCATGCTGGGTGATAGCGGAGGGGCTGAGGAAAAGGCACCATTAGTCGCTGGTGACGTCGCCATAGATGAGGACGAGGATGACAATGACACTCAACAGTATGTCAATACTGGCGCCTACTTAGGTTTTGAGCGTCATGAGTCAGTGCCTGAATTGCCGTCTCTGGAGTCTGAACGTATTATGGACAACCTTCCGGTAGTAAAGAAGTCTAGGAAGAGACCGAGGAAAGGCAAAAAACCTGCTTCTATGATCCAGCCGCCTCAGCAGCCTCGGGTTCAAGACCGTATAGATATCCCCGGTGCGGCAAAATGGCATATCCCCGGTCAACCAATCCTACCTAAAGCAGTGCTTGGGGCCAGATTCGGCGATTTAAGGAGACTTCATGACGATGTGCTGCGGATAGAGAAAGGCCTCATCGCCTCAAAAAATCCAGGATACCCACTCTACGTGGTTAACGTGCTGCGGCAATTGTCGTACGTCAACACATTCCCCGCGAAGAAGTTCTTCCTTCGATTCAATTACATCTTCGACATGTTTCACTTGAAGAAGCTTGATTTTACGTTTGTCCGCCTTTATGCCTTGCACATGAACTACCTCATCGGGGTTGAGCAGATACCTCATATCTATGTCGCTGACCTGTACTTCATGCATGAGGGCTTCTTGTGTGGCACCCCGGCTCAGAGAAACCGGAACGCCCCGTATTCCAGCCCAGAGATCGAGGAGAAGTCTCTGGAATACGGCACTGCTTGACATAGAACAAATCAGCTCTTATTACAAGAATAATACTGTTGGGGAATGTAGTAATTTCAAAAAATTTCCTACGCACACGCAAGATCATGGTGATGCATAGCAACGAGAGGGGAGAGTGTTGTCCACGTACCCTCGTAGACCGACAGCGGAAGCGTTATCACAACGCGGTTGATGTAGTCGTACGTCTTCACGATCCGACCGATCAAGTAC
Source organism: Aegilops tauschii subsp. strangulata (assembly GCF_002575655.3). Classification (NCBI taxonomy): domain Eukaryota; kingdom Viridiplantae; phylum Streptophyta; class Magnoliopsida; order Poales; family Poaceae; genus Aegilops; species Aegilops tauschii. The sequence continues at coordinate 420,903 of NW_027332466.1, forward strand.
CGAACGCACGGCACCTCCGAAGTTCTACACACGTTCAGCTCGATGACGTCCCTCGAACTCCGATCCAGCCGAGTGTTGAGGGAGAGTTTCGTCAGCACGACGGCGTGGTGACGATGATGATGTTCCACCGACGCAGGGCTTCGCCTAAGCTCCGCGACGGTATTATCGAGGTGTAATCTGGTGGAGGGGGGCACCGCACACGGCTAAAATATCGTATATCCAGTGTGTATAGAGGTGCCCCCTGCCCCCGTATATAAAGGAGCAAGGGGGAGGCCGGCTGCCTATGGGCGCGCCAAGGAGAGGGGGGAGTCCTCCTCCTAGTAGGAGTAGGACTCCCCTTTCCTAGTCCTACTAGGAAAAGAAGGGGGGAAGGAAAGGGAGGGAGAGGGAGAGGGAAAGGGGGCTGCGCCCCCTCCTCCTGGGAGGGGGCGCACCACCTCCTGGCTGCTGCCCTCTCTCTTCCCTCAAGGCCCACTAAGGCCCAATACTTCCCCGGGGGGTTCCGGTAACCCTCCGGCACTCCGGTTTAATCCGAAACTTCTCCGGAACACTTCCGGTGTCCGAATATAGTCGTCCAATATATCAATCTTTACGTCTCGACCATTTCGAGACTCCTCGTCATGTCCGTGATCAAATCCGGGACTCCGAACAACCTTCGGTACATCAAAACATATAAACTCATAATAAAACTGTCATCGTAACTTTAAGCGTGCGGACCCTTTGGGTTCGAGAACTATGTAGACATGACCGAGACACCTCTCCGGTCAATAACCAATAGCGGGACCTGGATGCCCATATTGGATCCCACATATTCTACGAAGATCTTTATCGGTCAGACCGCATAACAACATACGTTGTTCCCTTTGTCATCGGTATGTTACTTGCCCGAGATTCGATCGTCGGTATCTCGATACCTAGTTCAATCTCGTTACCGGTAAGTCTCTTTACTCGTTCCGTAATACATCATCTCGCAACTAACTCATTAGTCACAATGCTTGCAAGGCTTATAGTGATGTAAATTACCGAGTGGGCCCAGAGATACCTCTCCGACAATCGGAGTGACAAATCCTAATCTCGAAATACGCCAACCCAACAAGTACCTTTGGAGACACCTGTAGAGCACCTTTATAATCACCCAGTTACGTTGTGACGTTTGGTAGCACACAAAGTGTTCCTCCGGTAAACGGGAGTTGCATAATCTCATAGTCATAGGAACATGTATAAGTCATGAAGAAAGCAATAGCAACATACTAAACGATCGGGTGCTAAGCTAACGTAATGGGTCATGTCAATCACGTCATTCTCCTAATGAGGTGATCCCGTTAATCAAATGACAACTCATGTCTATGGCTAGGAAACATAACCATCTTTGATTAACGAGCTAGTCAAGCAGAGGCATACTAGTGACACTCTGTTTGTCTATGTATTCACACATGTATTATGTTTCCGGTTAATACAATTCTAGCATGAATAATAAACATTTATCATGATATAAGGAAATATATAATACTTTATTATTGCCTCTAGGGCATATTTCCTTCAAATACTTACACGGGTCTGATGTTACAAAGAAGCACATCAGCACGGCGACACTACGCCTGCGATACTATACTTGCTCTATGCTAGCAGCGGAACAACTCGTAGCAGCGGAATACTTCTAGCAGTGGAACAACGGCGAAGGTGGTAACTCCACTCTGCAGGGACTCTGGCTGGGACACGATCTAGCTCGCACGAACGAAAACCACGACAAGCAATCAAGCAATCATGGCATCACCTGCAATCTGGCATGACACGCCTGGTCAGTACATTGAATGTACATTCAAGCTCACAACAACCATAAGCATCAAGGCAAGACAATAACATAGCATCAATCGGGTTAATTAAAGTAACGACTACCATGATGAAGCAACTACTAAGCATGGTATGAAACTGATACAATACTGATAAATAACCATCTCCCTCTTGGCTAATCGGCCAAGCAATATACCATCTCGATCACCTCGTGATCAAAACCAAACGGTGATCTTTCCAGCGATCACTACCATGACCAACACTTGGCCTCAAACATCATCATCAACATCCTGCCAATCTGTACTGCTCAAAATATACACATATCACCTATAAGTCATTCCGTCATGTGAGTGTTGATCGAACGGTGGGACCTAGTACGAACCCATGCCCATGACCGAGGACGCGACTATCGATAGATTTAATTACACACTCTGCAGAGGTAGCGCACTTTACCCACACCACAGAACCCATGGCCTCGTACTCCCATTCGGGTGGACCAACGGCGTTTCGACAAAACCGATCTACTGCCATGACACTCTCCCGGCCACTCCGACTCACTCCCCTTAGGGCTAGTCCTGGGTGGCCCCGTGTCTACCGAAGACACAACGACCACCGTCGTGGTCAAAACATAAACGTCCCAAACGGGGACAAAAAGGCGCCTAACAACTACGGGCACACAAGGTTATGTCCGCCTACCTGATCAGGGTAGCACGCGCCCATAACCTACCCTCGTTGGAGGCACCGGCGAGAGGCATGGCAATAGACTGCATTAGGGCCTTCCCGTAAAGGAAAATGTGGTTGCACTGGAAAAGCCTGGTTCGGTGGCACCTGACAACCTTAATGACGGAATTTATCCCCAAAAATATAACTGTGATAACTGATACTCGATATCAACTACCAAACTATAATCCAAGTCATAGCAATATCCAACAAATAATCCAAGCATAATATCATCATCTCAAAATACTCCAAGGGTAGCACAACACTACTGTCATGATGAATCCGAAACAATAATCCTACTACTCCAATAACAAGAATAAAACTATTCGGTTAAGATCCACATGTAAACATCATCCCCGAAAATAATACTCCAAGCAACAGAACATCAACTAGCATCATGAAAATAATCATACTAACCACTAATAATCCAAAGGCAGCATGATATCCAAAGTAATACTCCAGAATATAATAACAGATACCATCATGAAAATAATCATAATATCCACTAAGAATCCAAAGGCACATGTCATTCACATACTCATCAAAAATATAATCCTAGAACTCCAAGCAACATCATGGCAATATCAAGATCAAATCAATACTCCGGGAAATGCCATGAACAGATCACACATAGCTAAAGCAATATTTTAAACAAGTTCAAATAAACCATGTCACTGCATTGCAAACATGCAAATGGAGGGTGTGGCTTGCCTGGGGTGGAAGAAATCACCGGGAGAAAGTGCGAGAAACTCGCGCAAAGGATCGCCGAAAAACAGATCTCTCTCGGAGGGGGCTGACTAACGGCAAGGAAAAAATGGTCATTTTCAGAATGTTAACACATGGTGAAAATGATACCAACAGAACGGGCTCGACGAAACAAAGAAGTGGGCTTTGGAATCACCTCATTTGGAGTTAGGATCAAAAAGATATGATAGTTTTTCTGCCACGGACCCATTTGTAAATAAAAACATCACAAACATGCCCTCAGCCGGAAAAACAGAACGCGCAATCTAGGGAATACGCTTTCATTGAAGTGAAAATGCATTTCTGACCGCAGAACACAAGGGTACGCTTTCATCGCAAGAAAACGTATTTCGGAATACCGCTTCCACTTATCCACCTCAGCGGTGGTGGGGTCAGCGGGGTGTGCGGCTGACGGGTGGGACCGTGAGGCCCATCGGCCAGCTGGCAGGGAGGGTCGGGGCCTTCTTCTCCTTCCCGACGCCGCCCGCGATGCAGAGAGAGGAGCTTGACGCCGGCGATGGCCCGGGCAGCTCCGGCAGTCCCCGGCCAAGAAGAGGCCACCGACGAGCACGGGAGGACCGGCTGCACCCGTCCCCAAGGTCAGCCGGCACCGGGGAGGGGCGGGCCGACCGCGAGGAGAGGGGAACAGAGGCGGCTCCGGTGGCGGTTGAACTTGAACACGGAGTTTTCTGCTACTCCGGCGAGGGGGCGAGGGGTGTAGGAGGTGCACCGAGGAGTGGGGAAGAGGATGGTGGCATCAAAATGGAGTGAGGGGGCTCGGCTCATCCGAATTTAGCCGGAGGGTCGAGGTGACCATAGCGGCGATGGGCAGCGAAGAGAGCTCTTTGAGCTCGGGAGAGTGATTGGGGAGGGAGCTGGAGATGAGGTGAGGTCGATTGTGACCTCGAGAGGCCTCGGGGGTGGCTTATATAGCCGAGGGGAGGGGGAGCCGTGCTGGCGCCGCCGCGGACGCGTGTCCGGCGCCGCCACGGACGCGTGTCCGGCGCCGCGGACGCGTGTGCACGCGCATGAGCTCGGGGTTAGGCGACGAGGAGGAGCAGTGGAGGCTCTCACGGGGCAGAGGAGGCCAAGGGGGCGCAGGGAGGAAGAAGACAGCGACGAACTGAGCCAAAACGCCACTGTGCTCTCGTGGGCGTTCGGCGGCGAGCGTCGGTGAGGGGTTTTACTGAGAGGGAGAGAGGTCCAGGAGGACGGCGACGACGCGGTAAATCTATTAGACATGCTCGTGCTTGCAGAGACGCCGAGCAGAGGAGGGGCCCGAGCAAGAAGCCATTCAGCTCGCGTCCATGGCATGCCAGAGAGGTGGTGACCGCGTGAGCTGGAGAGGAGAAGGTGCCAACGACTGGAAGATGTTGTGTAGGGCGTACTCCGTCCAGGGGAGGTTTCAACTACGGTGGTAGCTTGGTTAAAAGTGATCTGGTTAAACGGTAAGCAGGCTCTGAAGTTTACTGCCGTAAACGTGGGTGAGCACTAGTGATCAACAGGAAGGGTTTTGGATCCAACGGAATTGTGTGCGAGGTTGAGGTAAAGAAGGACTTTCATCCTGGTAACTTTGAGTAAGTTTGGACCAAGATAAATCATAGTTGCTTTGCAACTGACCACAATGGTCCAGAAACTTGATCAAGATGGTGTACTCACATGGAGTTTCAAATTGAGCTCAAATTGGGCAAGGCAGAGTCATTTGGTCCTATGAAGAGGCTCAAAAAGTCTCATACCAATTGGCCAAGCCAAACTGGTACTTGCTTCACAAACATCTCCTCTGGACAGAAACTTGCAAAAATTCTAGAGGAATAATGGCTTGATGAACCATGCCCAAAATGGGTGGAGGTAGGTTATATGGATAATAGAAGGCCTAGAAAAATTGGCAGCCATAATGGAGCAAGATAAAATATACTTGCTTCACAAACTGAAATTTTGGGCAGAATCAAAGAATTGAAGATGAGCTCACATGGAGGCATGGCATGAGCTCTACTTTTGTGGAGGGCTATGATATGATGATATGAGGTATCATGCAAAATGGAAACTCATTTGGATATGCCTAGCTTGCGCCTCCTTCACAAAGCTTCTTTCTGGATAGAAACTTTGGAAAATCATATTTAAATAATTACTAGGCAAATGAGGTTGCATCTTGGCATGTGGCAATGATATGGACAGAAAAAGGTGTCCAAGGAGTTTGAGGTAAATTGGGAAAAGGAAAATAACACTTGGTTCACAATGTGCCATTTAGGGCAGAATAGGAAATGAATTATTTGAGCATGATGATAAACATGACAAATGAAATATTTTGCCATGTTTAAGAAAGATATGACCCAAAAAATTTATGAGAATAATTTGGAAATTTTAGGAGTGATGGAAATAAAGGTTGCTTCACAACCTAGGGCAGACAGGGTTATTCCTTTAATAGAAAAAGGAATATTCCTGAGAAAAAGAAATTAGGGTTTGGTCAAGCAGTGGAGTGACATGATCTTGGAAAGGTTTTGAGAATGATGAGCCACTTGGGAGGGGAAATGAGGATGATTTCCCAGGTGACAAGGCCACAGAACCACTCCAAAAAGAAAAACAGAGCAAAAACCAAATAAATTAAAAGAAAAAGAAAAGGGCCAAAATCCAGGCTGTTACAAACCTTCCCCCCTTAAAGAAATCTCGTCCTCGAGATTTGGTTGCTCAGGGAACAAGTATGACTTGAGGATACCGTTTCCAACTCGGATATCCTTTTTCCTTTATTGTTCCCCCAAGAAGTTCATATGATTTTCTTACCTTGCCCTGGGGTGCCTTGCTTCACCTTTCCCCAAATTCTGACGGGTTTTTGCTCATATACCACTTCCTTTTGCTGACGTGAATTTTCTCATATCTGCGGTGATGTCTGATGGATCTGATCATAAATTTCCTTTTGGTCATGAAAACCTTTTTATTTCTGTCATGGGGTTGCTTCAAATAAATGCAAGCCTTCTGGGTTCAATAAATACTTAGAATTAATCATCGCCATCTTCTGACGGGATCTGACTGCTCATAGGTGCACTGATTTATCTTGATTTATTTCCTTTGGCCCGAGCATGTGGCATACACCAGAGATTTGACTGCCTTCTATCGTGAGCAATATAACGGTGTATGGAGTTATAGTTATGTCATACCTCAAACATTTACATCTTGAGACTTTCCCCGACAGAGGCTGACGGACAAATGCTTTTCCTGACAGACTGACCGGGTACTTGATTCCGTCGGCGAGTATACTAGGTCTGAGCTGATTATTCGGCTTTTGACTTTCTCATTTTGTCGGTATACCCATTTTTGGTAATACGCTGTGATATGTTTTAACACTGCCGCTGAGGTTAAACTGTTGAGGTTGCAAAGGAATCTTGGATCTTACAGAACAGACTTGGATATTCCGCACTAACCATATCAAGCGGGTCAGCGGGATATGAAAGTCCTTGTAAATAGAGTAGGCCGCTGAAGGTGTATGTCTTTGTGGACCCATAAGGAATTATGGCCTCCAACTGACTTGGGGTATCCGAACCCTGATGGTCGTGCAAAATCATCATACCTTTGTTGTCAGTCTCACCCTTTAACGGTCATGATTTTCTTTGTCAGGATACCTTCTGAAATACTTGACCACACATGTCCTTGATTCTTCGTATGACCATGACTGTGGCTAGTGCAATATTGTTGGCATTATTCCTTCTGCTTATTTTCTGACCTTTCTTAGGTATATCTGCTAGATCAGTGCCGTATCCCGTATAAGTGATCGATCTGACCCGGATACATGCGTACCATATGTATAATAATCATATGCAACTGAATACCATATTATTGCGGCAGGCATATGTTTTGACTGAATTGTTCCTCTGACAAAATTATTGCAAATCTGATCCTTGAGATGTACTGCCATATACTGCCAACTCATCATATAATCTCTGAGAACGGTGCATAGTGTGGTACTGACGCGGACTGGGTGGCTTACGAGGGAAGCCATCCGAGTAGCTTGCTGAGGAAGACTCTTAGATTCTGCTCAAGGCTTTTGTCTAGGTAGCGTGCAGGAGAAATCTCGATAGCTTACACCCGAAGCTTGGTCGGATTATTGTGCTGGAGAAACTTGAGTTCCGTACTTGAGAAGCTTCTCCTCGGGTTTGCTTGTTGAGAAAAAATCATTTTCGTCTGTCAGAAGCTTTTACCGAGGTATCTTGTTGAGAAAGACCGGGTACCGTGGGCCGGAAATTGTTCACATATCATGCTGAGGAAAAATTGAGGAGCCTTGCCTCATAAATTTCTTTCGATAGTGTGTGGACTAATACTGGGTTTCTTATATCCAAAACTTCATACTAATATGCAGACTAAAATCCATACACACGCCCATAATATTCTGCGCCTGATTATTTGCATGAGAAAATTTGTTTGACTGTCTTCCTTGAGCATATCACATCCTGACTTTCTCTTGGAGTATAACATATTTCAAGTATCATTTATTGCTGAGCCAAAACTTTGCCTATGATCCATACCTTTGACTGAAAAATATACCGTTGGTCTTGCATCTGACTTGCCTTCCTGCTGGCTGGATCATTACTGCTGTAGAATTGATGCGAATAATCAATCCAAGACACAATTGGTATTCTGAGCAGATATTCCTTATATCATGCAGTTGACTGAGAAGGCCATAATGTTTAGCTGAGCTTCTTCCAAATATTTTAAATACTTATTACTTCTTCGAGTCCGGTGTCAGTTGATGAGCAACTCTTTATAGGGGAAAAATAATGTAACACCGGGGCCCAAAAAAAGAAAGAAGCAAAAGAAAACTCAACTAAACAAAAACACACAACAACAATCAATTCACACAATCAATGTCGCATTTTACTGCTAGTCACACAATATGCATGCCTACTTAAGCACACAAATCTCGCGGGATCTCCGGTTCTACGATCTAGCATGCTGTGACGATGTGCACGAGGACGAATAAATGTGTGGAAAAATTGGTGTAAACAGCGCTACACCAAGTGCTAGCTTAGCCAGGTAGCAACCTGGACTAGCTCGGAGGCAAGGACGCATTCGGTAATCATGTAGTGGGACACGAAGGTCGCAACGACATTATTATCAAGCGGACGGAAAAAGATCCGTACTCGTCCAAGAAATAGGATAGCGGGGAAAAACTGAGGCTGTTGACACTACCCTTTCTTGATAACTACGATCATTAAGGGTTGCCAAAATGACAAGAAAAAGGATGATCCATGATAGAAGCATGTCTACCACCGAAACAAAAGGTGGGGCTGAAGGAAATAATTCGGCGCGATACCTGAGCACCATTTTTGCAAACAGTGTTAGGATCACTTGGCATCACTCTGCTGGGACATAAATGATGCCAAACACCGAAGAATGAGCAAGAAAAGAAAACTGGAGAAATGCAAAGGCTAAGCTATAGTGGATCCGAACCGATGCCATCTACACTCACCAGATTAAACTGTTAGTAAAAATACTAAGACTATATGCATGCTATGCAACAAACAAATGCAGCAACCAAATGCGACAAACAAGACCACCTCTAAACTACCGATTTCTACCGGTTTCTACCGCTCGCACTGACTAGCGCGTCCTACAGCCAGACCTGCTCTGATACTAAGCCTGTGGCACCCTGGCTCAGAGAAACCGGAACGCCCCGTATTCCAGCCCAGAGATCGAGGAGAAGTCTCTGGAATACGATACTGCTTGACATAGAACAAATCAGCTCTTATTACAAGAGTAATACTTACACGAGTCTGATGTTACAAAGAAGCACATCAGCACGGCGACACTATGCCTGCGATACTATACTTGCTCTATGCTAGCAGCGGAACAACTCGTAGCAGCGGAATACTTCTAGCAGCGGAACAACGATGAAGGTGGTAACTCCACTCCGCAGGGACTCTGGCTGGGACACGATCTAGCTCGCACGAACAGAAACCACGACAAGCAATCAAGCAATCACGGCATCACCTGCAATCTGGCATGACACGCCTGGTCAGTACATTGAATGTACTTGCAAGCTCACAACAACCATAAGCATCTAGGCAAGACAATAACATAGCATCAATCAGGTTAATTAAAGTAATGGCTACCATGATGAAGCAACTACTAAGCATGGTATGAAACTGATACAATACTAATAAATAACCATCTCAGATCTTCATAACCATCTCCCTCTTGGCTAACAGGCCAAGCAATATACCATCTCGATCACCTCGTGATCAAAACCAAATGGTGATCTTTCCGGCGATCACTACCATGACCAACACTTGGCCTCAAACATCATCATCAACATCCTGCCAATCTGTACTGCTCAAAATATATACATATCACCTATAAGTCATTCCGTCATGTGAGTGTTGATCGAACGGTGGGACCTAGTACGAACCCATGCCCATGACCGAGGACGCGGCTATCGATAGATTTAATTACACACTCTGCAGAGGTAGCGCACTTTACCCACACCACAGAACCCATGGCCTCGTACTCCCATTCGGGTGGACCAACGACATTCCGACAAAACCGATCTACTGCCATGACACTCTCCCGGCCACTCCGACTCACTCCCCTTAGGGCTAGTCCTGGGTGGCCCCGTGTCTACCAAAGACACAACGACCACCGTCGTGGTCAAAACATAAACGTCCCAAACGGGGACAAAAAGGCACCTAACAACTACGGGCACACAAGGTTATGTCCACCTACCTGATCAGGGTAGCGCGCACCCATAACCTACCCTCGTTGGAGGCACCGGGGAGAGGCACGGCAATAGACCGCATTAGGGCCTTCCCGTAAAGGCAAATGTGGTTGCACTGGAAAAGCCCGGTTCGGTGGCACCTGACCAACTTAATGACGGAAGTTATCCCCAAAAATATAACTATGATAACTGATACTCCGATATCAACTACCAAGCTATAATCCAAGTCATAGCAATATCCAACAAATAATCCAAGCATAATATCATCATCTCAAAATACTCCATGGGTAGCACAACACTACTGTCATGATGAATCCGAAACAATAATCCTACTACTCCAATAACAAGAATAAAACTATTCGGCTAAGATCCACATGTAAACATCATCCCCGAAAATAATACTCCAAGCAACAGAACATCAACTAGCATCATGAAAATAATCATACTAACCACTAATAATCCAAAGGCAGCATGATATCCAAAGTAATACTCCAGAATATAATAACAGATACCATCATGAAAATAATCATAATATCCATTAAGAATCCAAAGGCACATGTCATTCACATACTCATAAAAAATATAATCCTAGAACTCCAAGCAACATCATGGCAATATGAAGATCAAATCAATACTCCGGGAAATGCCATGAACAGATCACACATAGCTAAAGCAATATTTTAAACAAGTTCAAATAAACCATGTCACTGCATTGCAATCATGCAAATGAAGGGTGTGGCTTGCCTGGGGTGGAAGAAATCACCGGGAGAAAGTGCGAGAAACTCGCGGAAAGGATCGTCGGAAAACAGATCTCTCTCGGAGGGGGCTGATTAACGGCAAGGAAAAAATGGTCATTTTCAGAATGTTAACACATGGTGAAAATGATACCAACAGAACGGGCTCAATGAAACGAAGAAGTGGGCTTTGGAATCACCTCATTTGGAGTTAGGATCAAAAAGATACGATAGTTTTTCTGCCAGGGACCCATTTGTAAAAAAAACATCATAAACAGGCCCTCAGCTGGAAAAACAGAACGCGCAATCCAGAGAATACGCTTTCATTAAGTGAAAATGCATTTCTGACCGCAGAACACAAGGGTACGCTTTCATTGCAAGAAAACGTATTTCCTGAGTACCGCTTCCACTTATCCTCCTCAGCGGTGGTGGGGTCAGCGGGGGGTGCGGCTGACGGCTGGGACCGCGAGGCCCACCGGCCAGCTGGCAGCGAGGGTCGGGGCCTTCTTCTCCTTCCCGACGCCGCCCGCGATGCAGAGAGAGGAGCTCGACGCCGGCGATGGCCCGGGCAGCTCCGGCAGTCCCCGGCCAAGCCGAGGCCACCGACGGGCGCGGGAGGACCGGCCGCACCCGTTCCCAAGGTCAGCCGGCACCGGGGAGGGGCGGGACGACCGCGAGGAGAGGGGAACAGAGGCAGCTCCGGCGGCGGTTGAACTTGAAGACGGAGTCTTCTGCTACTCCGGCGAGGGGGTGAGGGGTGGAGGAGGTGCACCGAGGAGTGGGGAAGAGGATGGGGGAGGTGACCACGGCGGTGATGGGCAGCGAAGAGAGCTCTTTGAGCTCGGGAGAGTGATTGGGGATGGAGCTGGAGATGAGGTGAGGTCGATTGTGAGCTCGAGAGGCCTCGGGGGTGGCTTATATAGCCGAGGGGAGGGGGAGCCGTGCTTGTTGACGCATGCCTCGTGACCTGGTCACCCACGTCCTCTCTCTCACGTTCCCACGTTCTGCCACCACTGCATGCTCAACTGCTCGCACGAGTCTCTGCCACTATGGTGTGCACGATTGTACATGTAAAACTATATAAGCTGATCAATACGATGCCAAGCACTCAAGGTGCATTGCTCAATCTGTCTTCATGGTATCAGACGCTCATCGTTCCTGAGCCTCTCCAGTTCTTCCGCTGCCCCGCTCTGGTGAGCACGATGGCCACTCCTCCCCCAGGCTATGTTCGTGACCCGCCGGAGCCTTTGACCAGGCCGGTGCGCCTACCGCGGGTGCCGCTCCCGGCGTCAGCATCACCCCTGCTGCCCCCGTACCTGCCGCGCCTCCTGCACCTCCTGCGGCACCGGCGCCACCAGTGCCGGCCTCGACCGCGCTCTTCATCCCCCCTGCGCCTGTCTTCCCCTTTGCGACTGCCCCGGCTGCTCCCGTCCCTGCTCCATCGCCACTCAGCGCCGTCTACATCAACCAGCATGTGCCGGTCGTGCTCAGCCTCAACCCGTCGAACTACTCGCCGTGGCGCACCATGTTCGAGTTGGCCTTTGCCAAATTCGGCGTTCTGGATCACATCCTCGGCGCGCCGCGTCCCACTGACGCGCAGTGGGTGCAGGACGACGCGTTCATCACTTCATGGCTGCTGAACCGCGTGTCGCCGGAGATCCTCTCCCTCGTCCACCAGCGCCACCCCACTGCGGCGCACATTTGGAGCGCCATCGCGACGCTCTTCCTCGACAATGCGGAGACCCAGGCGGTGTTCATCGGCACCGACTTCCGTCGCCTGGAGCAAGGCGACATGACCATGCTGCGCTACTTCGCCCGGCTCAAGGAGTACGCCGATCAGCTGGCTGACCTCGGCTTCCCCGTTGACGACAAGGCGCAGGTGATGAACATGTTCCGTGGCCTCAACCCACGGTACTTCTACGCCATCCCGATCCTCACGATGCAGGTCCCCTTCCCATCGTTTCTGCGCTGCCGCGCGTTCCTGATCCTGGAGGAATCGCGCCTGAACATGGCGTCGCTCGCGCCAACTGACATGGCTCTGCATGCTGGCCGTGCACCCGCTGCTGCTGCACCGGCGCCGGCACCGGCGCCCCCAACCAACTCCACTCGCAACGGCAACCGGAACCGGAACAAGGGCAAGGGCAAGGCGGTCCAGCCGCCCGGCGACGCCGGCGGCTCATCCAGCGGCTCCTCGTCAACTAGCGGCCTGCCAGCAGGGCGCCTCGTCCAGCTTCCTGCACCCGCCACGAACCCATGGACGGGCATGGTTCACGCCTGGCCCATGCCGTGGCGTGCTCACGCTCCAGGAGCTGGCGTCCTCGGCCCGCGCCCTGGCGCTCCATCACCGTTCGCCGGACACGCCGCCCACTACGCGCCGCCGCCACCGCCCCCGGCTGCACCCACCTACCAAGGTGCGGCCTGGGACCAATCAGCGCTGGTTCAGGCCCTCAGCAACCTGTCGCTCCAACAGCAGCAGGCGCCGCCGCCGCCATCGAGTGAGTGGTACCTCGACACCGGCGCCACGTCGCACATGTCGTCCTCGTCAGGTATGCTCTCCGATCTCAGTCCCTCTTCTTCCCGTATAGTTTTTGGCAACGGCAACACGCTGCCAGCCCTGCACTCCGGCCACCTCGCAATACCAACATCTACCACACCCATCCACTTACACAACGTTCTTGTCTCTCCCTCATTAATCAAAAACCTCATATCTGTTAAAACTCTCTGTCGTGATAATCCTGTTAATGTCGAGTTTGATGATTTCGGTTTTTCTGTCAAGGACCGACGAACCCGGAGGGTGATCCTCCGATGTAACTCCACCGGCGACCTGTACCGCGTCAGCGTGCCCCCGCTCCACTGCAGCCTTCACGCCCACGCCTCCATCTCTGCCGATGTCTGGCACCGGCGACTCGGCCACCCAGGACGCACCACGCTTGCTCGGGCGCTTCGATCCATCGCCCCCGGCGCTCATGATGCACCAGCTCATACTTGTCATGCATGTCAATTAGGAAAAAATGTTAGATTTCCCTTTCCAGATTCACAGCATGTTTCCTATTTTCCATTTCAACTTGTACATTGCGATGTCTGGACATCGCCTATCTTAAGTGCATCAGGTTTCCGTTATTACTTGTTGCTTCTCGATGACTACAGCCACTTCTCCTGGACATTTCCCTTGCACTACAAATCAGATGCCTTTGCTGCTATCCAACGTTTTCGTGCGCTAGTTCAGACACACTTCAACCTGCCGATCCTTACTCTACAAGCTGACAACGGACGAGAATTCGACAGCCATGCCGCCCGCGCCTTCTTCGATACCTATGGCATCGCGTTTCGCATGTCTTGCCCTTACACGTCTGCGCAAAACAGGCGTGCCGAGCGCATGCTCCGCACCCTAAACGAGACTGTTCGTGCCCTGCTCACCCAAGCATCCATGCCGCCCACGTTCTGGGCCGAAGCTCTCGCCACGGCCACCTTCCTTCACAATCGTCGCCCGTGCCGTGTTCGCCAGTACCTTACTCCTTTTGAGCTTTTGTACTGCGCCTCTCCCGATTACAGTGGCATCCGCGTCTTCGGATGCCTCTGCTACCCGAACACCAGCGCCACTACCGCCCACAAGCTTGCGCCGCGCTCTGTTGCCTGCGTATTCCTCGGCTACTCGTCGGAGCACAAGGGCTACCGGTGCCTCAACCGCGCCACCGGCCGCGTGCTCATCTCCCGCCATGTTTACTTCGACGAGGAACAATTCCCCTTCGCCTCCATTGACGCCACACCTCTGCCTACTTCGGTCGTCGAGGACTTCCAGCCCCCGCCCTCGCCTCCGCCTACCGGGACACCAAGTGTGCCCTCCACATGCCACCAGCAGCCTGCCGCAGCAGCGTCCATTCCCTGCCGCCACAGCACCCCCGTGCCAAGCGCGCCTACTCCTACACCTCCCTCAGCTCGGCCACCGTCACCGGCACGTCCTCCCTCCCCCCTTCCTCCTGCACCACGCCATCCTGCGCCTATGCCCACGCACACCATGGTTACGCGCGCACAGCGTGGTACCTTCAAGCCAAACCCAAAATACGCCCACCTCGCCACTGACGTATCACCCATCTCACCCATCCCAAAATCCGTAAGGGCTGCACTGCGTGATTCGTCGTGGCTAACAGCTATGCAGGAGGAGTACAGGGCACTGATGAGCAACCGAACGTGGGAGCTAGTTCCGCGGCCGCCCGGCGCGAACATCGTCAGCGGCAAATGGTTGTTTCGGCACAAGCTCCGCGCCGACGGCAGTCTAGAGCGCTACAAAGCGCGCTGGGTCGTGCGGCTTCTCGCAACGCCCCGGCGTCGACTTCTCGGAGACCTTCAGCCCGGTGGTGAAGTCCGCCACGGTGCGCGCCGTCCTCGCCATCGCCGCCTCCCGCGACTGGCCCGTACATCAAATGGACGTCAACAACGCCTTCTTGCAAGGGCACTTGCGCGAGCGTGTCTACTGCCAGCAGCCTGTGGGTTTCGTCGACGACAGCCGCCCCGAGCATGTCTGCCTGCTCGACAAATCCTTGTACGGCCTCAAGCAGGCGCCGCGTGCCTGGTACGAGCGGTTCGCGGAGTTTCTTCGGCGCATCGGGTTCACCTCTAGCAAATCCGACACCTCGTTGTTCATACTACGGCGGGGCAACGACATCGCCTACCTGCTACTATATGTCGACGACGTTGTCCTGACGGCCTCTTCCACGACACTACTCCGCCACTTGATCGACCAGCTGCTGAGTGAGTTCTCCATGAAGGATCTTGGGGCGCTCCACTTCTTCCTCGGTATCTGCGTCACGCGTACTGCCTCCGGGTTCTTCCTGTCACAGCAGAAGTATGCTGAGGAGCTCCTCGACCGTGCCAACATGGTGGACTGCCGTCCCGTGTCCACGCCAGTCGACACACATTCCAAACTCTCCGCCGACGCCGGCGGTCCAGTAGCTGATGCTTCCGAGTATCGCAGCCTCGTCGGCGGCCTTCAGTACCTGACCATGACGCGTCCCGACCTCAGCTATGCAGTACAACAGGCGTGCCTGCACATGCACGACCCGCGCGTGCACCATCTCGCCATGGTGAAGCGCGTCCTGCGCTACATCCGCGGTACCGACGACCACGGCCTCCACATCCATCGCTCGCCAGCCTTGGACCTTGTTGGCTACTCTGACGCTGACTGGGCTGGCTGCCCGGACACGCGTCGCTCGACGTCCGGCTACGCGGTCTTCCTCGGCGACTCGCTGGTGTGCTGGTCGTCCAAGCGCCAGCCCACCGTCTCCCGGTCCAGTGCGGAGGCCGAGTACCGCGCCGTCGCCAATGTGGTTGCTGAGTGCTGCTGGCTCCGCCAGCTTCTCGGCGAGCTCCACGTGATCATCCCCAAGGCGACGGTGGTCTACTGCGACAACATCTCGGCCGTCTACATGGCGGCTAACCCGGTGCATCACCGCCGCACCAAACACATCGAGCTCGACATTCACTTCGTTCGTGAGAAGGTCGCGCTCGGACAGCTTCGCGTGCTACATGTACCTACTACACAGCAATTCGCTGACGTGATGACGAAAGGCCTGCCCACGGCAGCATTCCAGGAGTTCAGGTCCAGCTTGTGTGTCCGGCCTCCGGACACAGCAGCTGCGGCGGGGTGTTGACGCATGCCTCCTGACCTGGTCACCCACGTCCTCTCTCTCACGTTCCCACGTTCTGCCACCACTGCATGCTCAACTGCTCGCACGAGTCTCTGCCACTATGGTGTGCACGATTGTACATGTAAAACTATATAAGCTGATCAATACGATGCCAAGCACTCAAGGTGCATTGCTCAATCTGTCTTCAGTGCTGGCGCCGCCGCGGACGCGTGTCCGGCGCCGCGGACGCGTGTGCACGCGCATGAGCTCGGGGTTAGGCGACGAGGAGGAGCAGTGGAGGCTCTCACGGGGCAGAGGAGGCCAAGGGGGCGCAGGGAGGAAGAAGACGGCGACGAACCGAGCCAAAACGCCACTGTGCTCTCGTGGGCGTTCAGCGGTGAGCGTCGGTGAGGGGTTTTACTGAGAGGGAGAGAGGTCCAGGAGGACGGAGACGACACGGTAAATCTATTAGACATGCTCGTGCTCGCTAAGACGCCGAGCAAAGGAGGGGCCCGAGCAAGAAGCCATTCAGCTTGCGTCCATGGCATGCGAGAGAGGTGGTGACCGCGTGAGCTGGAGAGGAGAAGGTGCCAATGACTGTCTAGGGCGTATTAAATCCAGGGGAGGTTTCAACTACGGTGGTAGCTTGGTTAAAAGTGATCTGGTTAAACGGTAAGCAGTCTCTGAAGTTTACTGCCGTAAACGTGGGTGAGCACTAGTGATCAACAGGAAGGGTTTTGGATCCAATGGAGTTGTCTGCGAGGTTGAGGGAAAGAAGGAGTTTCGTCCTGGTAACTTTGAGTAAGTTTGGACCAAGATAAATCATAGTTGCTTTGCAACTGACCAAAATGGTCCAGAAACTTGATCAGGATGGTGTACTCACATGGAGTGTCAAATTGAGCTCAAATTGGGCAAGGCAGAGTCATTTGGTCCTACGAAGAGGCTCAAAAAGTCTCATACCAATTGGCCAAGCCAAACTGGTACTTGCTTCACAAACATCTCCTCTGGACAGAAACTTGCAAAAATTCTAGAGAAATAATGGCTTGATGAACCATGCCCAAAATGGGTGGAGGTAGGTTATATGGATAATAAAAGGCCTAGAAAAATTGGGAGCCATAATGGAGCAAGATAAAATATACTTGCTTCACAAACTGAAATTTTGGGCAGAATCAAAGAATTGTAGATGAGCTCACATGGAGGCATGACATGAGCTCTACTTTGGTGGAGAGCTATGATATGATGATATGAGGGATCACGAAAAATGGCAACTCATTTGGATATGCTTATCTTGCACCTCCTTCACAAAGCTTCTTTCTGGATAGAAACTTTGGAAAATCATAATTAAATAATTACTAGGCAAATGAGGTTGCATCTTGGCATGTGGCAATGATATGGACATAAAAAGGCGTCCAAGGAGTTTGAGGTAAATTGGGAAAAGGAAAATAGCACTTGCTTCACAATGTGCCATTTAGGGCAGAATAGGAAATGAATTATTTGAGCATGATGATAAACATGAAAAATGAAATATTTTTCCATGTTTGAGAAAGATATGACCCAAAAGATTTATGAGAATTATTTGGAAATTTTAGGAGTGATGGAAATAAAGGTTGCTTCACAACCTAGGGCAGACAGGGTTATTCCTTTAATAGAAAAAGGAATATTCTTGAGAAAAAGAAATTATGGTTTGGTCAAGCAGTGGAGTGACATGATCTTGGCAAGGTTTTGAGAATGATGAGCCACTTGGGAGGGGAAATGAGGATGATTTCCCAGGTGACAAGGCCACAGAACCACTCCAAAAAGAAAAACAGAGCAAAAACCAAATAAATTAAAAGAAAAAGAAAAGGGCCAAAATCCAGGCTGTTACATCTTGGGAGTCTGGGCAAAGCACCGTGAATACGCGAGGGAATACATCGCCAATTTCATGCTCGCCAATAAGGACAAGGAGGCGATTCTCGTGCCTTATCATCCCCTGTAAGTCATCCGAGCGGATATCCTTCCTTCGTTCAATCATTCATTTGCACGGTGGAGGCTAATTAATTTGAGGTGTACTTATTTTGCGCAGCGGCGGGCGCGCCGTCCTCATCATCCTCTACCCCCGATACTCCCACGCTCTTTACTTGGACTCATCAAAGAACATTAACAAAAAGGATTACACCCAAATCAAGTCTGTTCTCGACAGTGCTATGTTTTACTACGACGCACGGGGTGGAGAGGTCAAGGACAAGAAGAAAAGGGACGGCAGGCCCGCCTTCGTCCATAAGACCGATTTCTGCTGCATCAAGCAACCGAGTGATTCTCTTAATGATGGATTCTATGTCCTACACCACATGCCGGAGTACAGACGGGATCACTAGAACCTTCGCATGTCACCTAGATCCGGCGATGCCCATATTCTGCAATGGGCAAAGAACTTAGGAGATATCGAGGATCATCGACTTCGAGCTGAGTTCTGTCACATCCAGCGGGAACTTGCCCAAATCATCATGAAGGAGGTTATCGGAAAAACAAGGATGTTCTACGAAGAAGGACAAATGTCGCGGGAAGACGTCCGAACATGCGTAGCCGCTCAGCTTCTCGACCTGAAGCCTTTCACTAAGCTCGGGGACTATCTCCCTGACTTGGATGGATGGCACGACATGTTGGAGTGATTGTCGATATATGACAATGTGTCTGTTTAGTCCATACTATCTGTATGACGAAACTTTGAGTTATGCATGACGAAACTTTATTTGTGATGTAATTAAACCATCCTCCTCGACTAGCGAAGATCACTCTAGTTAGGGCATTTTGGGTACGATGAACTTTGTTATTTATGGTTATGATATGTTGCTTCTATTTTTGCCAAGTATGTCTCTTTCTGTTGCTCAACTATATATGTTGCATATCATCGACTCATGTGACGATGCAGGTGTATAGATCATCGATGGCGAAGAAGTGCTACGTCAGGAGTATACGACGAGTGGCCGGAATGTCAGGCCCAGGTGTACTGGTTTCTGGTTTCCGAGCGACAGCCAGTAGTTAGTTTAGGTTCACACTAATGCGAGAGAGGGATACGAACTCATGCACTGCATAGTTCCGCTCTCTCTCAAAGTGATAGCTCTTCTCATCTATATCATTGTTTAGATGGATGACGATGTATTTGCAAGTAATCGAGACTTGTATCGCTATTTTCGAGATGATGACGAGAGACCACTTTGTGTTGGATGATGATTATGATGATGCCATGATTTGTTGAGACTATTTGTATGTATATGCTATGACTACATTTGTATGTGTATGATATGCTAAAGATTATTGTATAAAGCCTGTTCAAATACAAAACAAATATGCAGAAAAAAACAGAAACTAATAAAACTAGCAGTAGCGAGGGGAACAAAGTTAGCAGTAGCGCCCCTTACCAGTAGCGCTTCCTGCTAAAAAGCGCTGCAGATATTAGCAGCAGCGCTCTGCACTAAAGCGCGCTACTGCTAGCCATGCATAGCAGTAGCGTGGGATGACAGGCGCTACTGCTACACGTTAGCTGTAGCGCCTTATCAGTAGCGCGTCGTCCCGCGCTACTGATAGGAAAAATACCCGCGCTACTGCTAGGGTTTTCCCTAGTAGTGGAAGATATTGCAGTAGTAGCAGCAATAGAACATTCAGCAACAGAGACAGCGTTATCATGCTCAAGACATTTTAGACATGGTGGTTCAAATCCTTCCTGAGCGGAACTGATCTGTTGAGCGCGAAGTGACTCGTTCTCCTTTTGAAGATCTTCATCAGATGCTCTCAACTTCTCAAGTTCTTGCTTCCTTTGAAGATAATCGTAGGAAAGATTTTCATGAGTTGTTGAGAGCGTTTCATGACGACTTTCAAGTTCTTCGTACTTAACATGAGGATTTTTTATGTCTTCAATTAAGGACTGAGATCGGGTCATTTCAGCGTCCAACAGGTCATCGCTTTTGTCTAACAGTTTTTGAATATGTTCCATGGCATTCAGTTGTTCAGTTGCAATTTTAGCGAGTGTTTTGTAGCTAGGTTTAGTTTCACATTCAGAGTCATCTTCACTTGATGTTTGAAAGTAAGCATCGCGTGAGTTTACCTTGGCACCGCATGCCATGAAGCAGTAGGTGGGTGCAGAGTCATCCTCATCATTAGCATCAGCGTTGGTGACGAGGCCATTGTCTTCAGTGTTGAAGATGGACTTGGCGACGTATGCTGAAGCTAGAGCCAGGCTTGCAACGCCTGAATCAGATTCCTCTTCAGACTCCACCTCCACCTCCTATGATGCAGACTCCTCCTCCGAATCCATCTCCTTGCCAACAAACACACGAGCCTTGCCGGATGAGCTCTTCTTGTATGATGAAGACTTGGACGAAGACTTGGAAGAAGACTTTGAGGATTTCTTCTTCTTCTTGTCATCAGAATCATAATCCTTCTTCTTCTTCTTCTTCTTGGTCTCATTGTCCCACTGTGGACACTCAGAGATGTAGTGACCAGGTTTCTTGCATTTGTGGCATGTTCTCTTCTTGTGATCACGAGTGGAAGCTTCATCATTTCTTGAGCTGGATCTTGAAGACTTTCTGAAGCCTTTCTTCTTGGTGAACTTCTGGAACTTCTTCACAAGCATAGCAAGCTCCTTTCCAATGTCTTAAGGATCCTCAGAGCAGCTATCAGATTCTTCTTCAAAAGAGGAACCAACCTTTTCCTTCAAAGCTCGAGTTCGGCCATAGTTGGGGCCATAAATATCTCTTTTCTCGGATTGCTGGAACTCATGTGTGTTGAGCCTCTCAAGTATGTCAGACGGATCGAGAGTCTTGAATTCAGGGCGTTCTTGAATCATCGGGACCAAGGTGTCAAATGAGCTATCAAGCGATCTCAGAAGTGTCTTGACGGTTTCATGCTTGGTGATCTCAGTGGCGCCGAGTGCGTGAAGCTCATTTGTGATATGAGTGAGGCGATCAAATGTGAGCTGGACATTTTGATTGTCATTTCTCTTGAAGCGGTTGAAGAGGTTGTGAAGAACACTGATCCTTGAGTCTCTCTGGGTTGAGACGCCTTCGTTGACCTTGGAGAGCCAGTCACAGACTAGCTTCTAAGTTTCCAAAGCACTCACACGACCATACTGTCCTTTGGTCAGATGACCACAGATGATGTTCTTGGCAGTCGAATCCAGTTGAATGAACTTCTTGACATCAGCAGGGGTGACACCTTCACCGGCCTTGGGAACACTGTTCTTGACGACATACCAGAGGTCGACATCAATGGCTTCAAGATGCATACACATCTTATTCTTCCAATAGGGGTAATCAGTGCCATCGAAGACAGGGCACGCAGCGAAGACTTTGATTATCCCTGCAGTCGACATAATTAAAACTCCAGGTGGTTAAACTGAATCACACAGAACAAGGGAGCACCTTGCTCTGATACCAATTGAAAGTGCTAGTTATTGACTAGAGGGGGGGTGAATAGGCGATTTTTATGAAAGTCTTCAAAACATGGGAGTTTTGAAGACAGACAATAGAAACGAACCTATTGATATGCAGCGGAAGGTAGACTACACTAGACAAGCCATAGTCAAGTAAGCAATGAAGTGAAAGCACGAAGACTTTTAGCAGCTAGGTAGTATGGATTAGGATGGAAGATAGTATGAAGCCAATCAACAACAGTCTTCACACAGTGAAGCCAATCAGATCATGTAATAGGGCAATGACTTCACGAAGACAAACGGTAAGTAAAGAGAGGTAAGAGATAGAACCAGTTGCTTGATGAGGACAAGGATTTGTTGGACCAGTTCCAGTTGATGTGACAACTGTACGTCTGGTTAGGGAGGCTGAGATTCAACTCAGAAGACCGCGTCTTCACCTTATTCCCCTTGAGCTAAGGACACTTAGTCCTCGCTCAATCACTCAGGTAAGTCTTCAAGGTAGACTTCCAAACCTTCACAGACTTCGTTCACTGGCAATCCACAATGACTCTTGGATGCTCGGAACGCGACGCCTAACTGGCTGGAGGATTCACAGTCCTCAAGTGTAACCAGTCTTGAGGTCACGCGGACAGAAAGACTTCAGTGATGCCTAACACTCTTTTGGCTCTAGGTGTTTTGGGCTTTGTCCTCACAAGGATCTTTCTCTCAAATGCTTCGGAGGTGGGTTGCTCTCAAACGACAAAAGCCGTGCACTAACTCTGAACAGCCACCAATTTATGGTGTAGGGGGTGTGCTATTTATTGCCAGGAGGCAACCCAACCTGATTTGTCCGAAATGACCCTGGGTCACTAAGGAATTGCCACGTGTCCAACGGTCAGATTTCAAACACACGTGGCAGCTTGACTTGGGCTACAAGTAAAGCTGACTCATCCAGCTCTGGATAAGATGTGCTCTCATTGTCTTCGCTCGAAGACATAGGATTTGGTTGAGCATCACTTTAGGCACTCTGACTTTGTTCACTTGGACCCCACTTAACAGTGCGGTGGTTCCTATGACTCAACAAAGAAGAAAAGGAAACTACGAAACAACTATGTCTTCGCACTCCATAGTCTTCACGTGAATGTCTTCTCGAGTCATAATCTTCGTTGTGAATACCTTCACAGACCACCATTGTCTTCAATGTCTTCACACATTTTTAGGGGTCATCTCTGGCAGGAAAACCGAATCAATGAGGGACTACTACCTGTGTTATCCTGCAATTCTCACAAACACATTAGTCCCTTAACCAAGTTTGTCGTCAATACTCCAAAACCAACTAGGGGTGGCACTAGATGCACTTACACCGGTTTTGTTACAAACCGGGACTAAAGACCCTCCACGTGGCCGCTGTCTGGAGCTCCACCTTTAGTTCCGGTTGGTAACACCAACCGGGACTAAAGGAAATTTTATGATTTTTTTTAATTTTTTTCCCGATTTTCAAATTTCTGAATTATTTTACAATTTAATCTTTAATCACCCCTCATCACTGCTCAATTTAAACTCTAATCTCTAATCACCCCTCATCATTCCAAATCATCTAACTTCCAGCCGGCCACCCATCCTCTCACTACTCCAGCCTGAGCACAATTAACTTCCGGGTTCTATTCCCCCTCGTTTCCAAGTCTGCACTTGTTGTTTTCCTCACAATAGTAAGATGTCAATCCTATTAACCCTCAGGAGTTTAGCTTGAGCATGAAGTCACACGTTTCACTATTTGAGTTTGAAACTAGTATTCTAAAAAAACAATAATTATTTAGTAACACCAATATTTCTTGAATAAGTAGTTTGACCATTGTTTGACCAGATTTGACCAAAATTCAAAAAAACTGAAATAATTATTTAGTAACACTAATATTCTTGAATAATTATTTAGTAGCACTAATACTTCTTGAATAAGTAGTTTGACCAGATTTAACCAAAATTCAAAAAAACTGAAATTTGAGCATATCTTTTTTTTTTAGAATTTGAGGATTCTAAAAATTTGCAAAACGGCCTATGGCGGTCAAAATCGGATGCGGATTTTCGTGCTGAACATATTGATATATTATACGTTTTTTCCGACATCGTATGCGAAAGTTATAGTTGTTTTACTTTTTCATAACACTTTTTGCAAAACATGTCCAAATTTAAGTTTTTTTTAATTTTCCTAACTAGTAGGTGTAGTAATATAACTACATCTCGAAGGATTTTATTTTTTGAAGATTTTATCATTTTCTTTTTTTTTTCAAAACTGAAATGGCGATACAGGGATGGTGTAGTTTTAGTCTAGCAATAATGACTAATGTACTAGTTTTAGTTGAGGAGTACTGCAAATTCAAATAAATCCCAATAAATTCCAACAGATTCAAACAAGGTCAAATAAATTCACAACCAACAAATTCAAATGAATTCCAATAAATATTCAAAATAAATTCCATATTAATCCAAATTATCCACTTTCCTTTCCTTTCTCCTCTTTTCATTGTAATTTCAATACACAATGAGTACACAAGGCAGCCACTTCCCTTTCTTTTCACAGACACACATAATACATAGATCTTCCAAATCATTATAAACATACACAAGGATTTGATATACAAGGATTACACAAGACATGCAAGGACTTGGCATACTCCATTTCTTTCTTTTTCTTTCTCTATGCAATCCTTTCCTTTTCTTTATCCCCTCTATTGCCCTTCTCCTATAAGGGCCTTGGTCTCAACAACTAGCTGAGCGGCGCAATACAAAAATATTGCTGGCATTCCTTCATTCTGACGGCGGTCTTTAGGCAAATGCGGGAGTTTATACTGGTTTCCTCCTTTATTTTTCATAATCTCAACCATAACCGCCTGCCATGTCATAAAACTTCTAAAAAGCTTATTGACCTCGTCATTTTGGAACTCTTCATTCACACCTTCCACCAATTCCTTCATATTTCTAGGTGATCAGCAATCAGCCAAGGACTAAAGTGAACTGAAGAAGCAGAGGCCTAAAACTTTCATTTCAGGGTTGTTGGTTTATTGCAGCAACCGAATGTCAAGATCCGTCGGTGCTACGGCCTGTCAAAAACCCTCGTCACTAGGCAAAACATGTGGTTTTTGCAATATACCGTTGAATGAAGATGATTCTTCTAATATATTCATCGGGCCACTTCTCTTGGAAAGCAGGGATGACTTTGTTGCATAGATAATCCCTGATGAGAAAGGTCGGGTCACTCTCACTGATTTTAGTTCTTTAAATCATGTTGGGGATATAACTATTAGTATGACCCGCCCAGGAGGGGCCGGGTTATACCTGTGACGACTCATGAAGCCCAAGACGACTCTTGGAGATGGCGGGTTAGTTAAAGCCCCAAGGCCCAAAGGGCGACTTAAGGCCCGTAGAGACAAACCGCCATATGTAACTTGTATTATAAGGCAGGAATAGAGAGAAACCGAGCCGGACACTGTTTATGAGCCGGCCGGGACTCTATGAGCCACTGGGCGTCGACCTCTGTATATAAAGGGACGACCCGGCGGCGGTTCAAGGCAAGTAACATCAAATCGAGAGCTAGGTCAAGCGGATTCGCTCCCTAGTTATCGAGACATAAGCAATCCCACTCAAAACTGGATCGTAGGCTTTTACCTTCACCATAAGGGGCCGAACCAGTATAAACCCCATGTCCTTTGTCTCGATTAACCCCTTCTTGCTTCCTAGTTGCGATGGCTCCACGACTAAGTCCTTTCGCTAGGACATCTTCCGTGACAATTCCACGACAGTTGGCGCCAACCGTGGGGCCAGCGCACGGTGGATTTGAGTTCTTGAAGGGCAGCTTCGAAGGGATCAAGGGATACGCTGTGGGCCGGATGTCCAAGAGTCGTCGCGGCAAGCTCTACATCGACGATGCAGGCTGGGGCCCCGACGCCGGCTCAATTGAGTACGGGTACTGGGTCCCCTTCGGCGGAATTCACGTCTTCATCGGCCCTGAGCCGGGCCCTGAGCCGGACATCTGCACCGACATCATCGAGACGTCTCACCATGCGAGACCCACCCGGGCTCCGCCCGCCATGGAGCGTGCCTTCATGGTATGCATCCATGGAGGGGAACTTACTGAAGGATCCATGTCTGGCGGTGAGACGGCCATCTATTCTGACGGTGAGTCGTCCATGGGTGAGACGGATTCGTTGTATCAACTACAAGACGGCGGGCTTGGGGGCTGTTCCGATGGCAGCAGTATTCCGGACCCCTTTGAGCCGCCGAGCAGAGTAGGGATCTTCATGGCTGGCACTCAACCCGGTCAAAACTCTGCAGCTACGGCAGCAATAACCTCCGGGTCAGCAGCAGCCGGGGCAGGAGGTCCTGTGTGCCCGCCGGCTCAGGTGCTGATAGATCTCACGGATAGGCTGACAACCCTGTTAACCACCGCGGTTAATCCGGTGGATCAGGCTGAACATGATGCAGAAGTGGTGCGGTTACGTGAGGAGATAGCACAAGCCAAGGAAAACCTAGCAGCTGAGGACACCAGACTGGCCACAGAGCGGGCGGCTTTGGATGCTCAAGCTCAGCAGCTTCAATCATAAGCGTTCTAGCTTATGATGGATTTAAATGCATCAAATGAGGTCATGAGGAGAAGACACCAGAAGTCTCAATCCCGTCTGCCATTGATTTATGATCCTAGAAACCTCTTCCGCACACCCGGTGCAGGCCCCAGTAATCCGCCGGAGGTAAACCCGGCTGCGACGCCCGGAGCTGGGACACCGGTTCAACCACGGGAGATGGAGCCTCCTCGAGTGAACACTTCTCTACCTCAGTATGTACCAACACCACTGGGTAATTATTCTAACCCGTTGGAGAACATGATCGCTGCGGCGACATGATTGGCGACTCTCGCGGTGGAGGGCGACTCTCCGACGATGATCGAAACACGAAGGGTCAGAGAACTTCTTCAGACGGCTCTGGCACAGCAGGAGGCATACTCTTATAGTCGAGACATGATTCATTCGACCCCTCGCCCAAGGCGGAGCCCGAGTTATAGCAGGCGTATGGATTCGGCAGCAGTTTCAAGCAACGCCCGGCGCCGTGACCAGCCATGCGGGCGAGACCTGGCGCGTGATGGGGCTCCTAGCTTGGTTGATCAGGACAGGATACGCCAGGAGGCTGAGCGGGCGGCTCAACAGGCGATTGAGCAGGTGATACGTCTCCGTCGTATCTACTTTTCCAAACACTTTTGCCCTTGTTTTGGACTCTAACTTGCATGATTCGAATGGAACTAACCCGGATTGACGCTGTTTTAAGCAGAATTGCCATGGTGTTATTTATGTGTAGAAACAAAAGTTCTTGGAATGACCTGAAACTCCACGGAACTTATTTTTGGAAAATATTAAAAATACTGGAAGAAGAATCCACGTCAGGGGGGCCTCCACCTGTCCACGAGGGTGGGGGGCGCGCCTGCCCCCCTGGGCGCGCCCCCTGCCTCGTGGGCCCCGTGACGCTCCACCGACATCAACTCCAACTCCATATATTCGTGCTCGGGGAGAAAAAACCAGAGAGAAGGATTCATCATGTTTTACGATACGGAGCCGCCGCCAAGCCCTAAAACCTCTCGAGAGGGCTGATCTGGAGTCCGTTCGGGGCTCTGGAGAGGGTAATCCGTCGCCGTCGTCATCATCAACCATCCTCCATCACCAATTTCATGATGCTCACCGCCGTGCGTGAGTAATTCCACCGTAGGCTTGTTTAGATTATAAGAGTATGGTAGCGCATGACTTTATTGTTAAGAATAGGGAAGGGGCGCTTAAATACAAATTGTTCTTTGATAAACATCACCCTGAGACTATTACCTTGCCTGCTCATTCCTTGTTTGATTTATCTGCAGGTCCGTATCTCGTTCAGTTGGCGGCCATTCATGCCTACCGGAACCCTACATCAGCCACGGAGCCGGAACCACAATTTGATCCTCCACGACAGTCTAATTACAAGTGGGATCCGGAGATGATTGCCAATCAGTGGCAATCAGGAGCTTCTTCATCTCAGTACGACCCCGGCTACAACTGTGGATATCCGCCAGGCCAGCCATGGCAATAAACCAACTTAGGCCAAAAGTCTAAGCTTGGGGGAGTACGTATTTCCCACCGACATTACATTTATGTTCACACACTCATTGCTAGATGTCGGTGCTCATACTTTTTCACTGTAATATCCATGCTAGTTTATTTTCTTTTTACGCTGCTTTCTTGTGTGTTTAATAAATCTTAAGAAAAAAAATTAGTTGTAGCTTTTAGTTAGTTTACTTTTCTTGCTGTAGTAATAATTGAAAAGAAAATCAAAAAAGATTTCCCGTTCTTCTTTTGCTTGTTGGGAGCTTTCCCGTGTAAATAGTTTTGTTTCTTTACTTTTCTTTGGGGGTCGATAGGAGAAGACCATGATTAAATTGTTGAAGTGGCTCTTATATGCATTGTTGTTGATTTAACCAAGAGCCCATATTGCCTTGTTTTCTCCTGTTTATTGAATGCTCGCAGATTCCAGCTTAGTCCAATGCACGCGCACTATTATTATTATTCACATCGTTCAGTCGTGCAAGTGAAGGGCAATTATGGCGATATATGATGGACTGATTGAGATGAGAGAAGCTAGTATGATCTCGACCTCTCTTGTTTTTGTAAATATGATTAGTTCATCGTTCCTGATTCAGCTTATTATGAATAAACATGTTTGCAATGACAATTAGAGATTATAGTTGCTCGTGCCATGCTTGATTAGCTATGAGTTATAATGGTTTACCTTGCGTGCCAACATGCTATTAAAATGGTTGTGATGTGGTATAGTGGGGTGGTATCCTCCTTTGAATGATTTAAGTGACTCGACTTGGCACATGTTCACGCATGTAGTTGAAACAAATCAACATAGCATTCACGATATTTATGTTCATGGTGGATTATATCCTACTCATGCTTGTACTCAGTGTTTATTAATTTTAATGCATGTTCATGACTGTTGTCGCTCTCTAGTTGGTCTCTTCCCAGTCTTTTGCTAGCCTTCACTTGTACTAAGCGGGAATACTGCTTGTGCATCCAATCCCTTAAACCCCAAAGTTATTCCATATGAGTCCACTATACCTTCCTATATGCGGTATCTACCTGCCGTTCCAAGTAAATTTGTATGTGCCAAACTCTAAACCTTCAAATGAAATTCTGTTTTGTATGCTCCAATAGCTCATGTATCAACTAGGGTTGTCCGTATCTTCCATGCGAGGCGGGTTATTCTCAAGAGGAGTGGACTCCGCTCCTCACTCACGAGAAAATGGCTAGTCACCGAGATGCCCAGTCCCATGCTTTATGCAAACTAAATCAAAATAGTTGCAAACAAAACTCCCCCTGGGACTGTTGCTAGTTGGAGGCACTCGTTGTTTCGAGCAAGCCATGGATTGATGCTTGTTGGTGGAAGGGGAGTAGAAACTTTACCATTCTGTTTGGGAACCGCCTATAATGTGTGTAGCATGGAAGATATCGCCATCTCTTGGTTGTTATGTTGACAATGAAAGTATGCCGCTCAAAATATTATTTATCTCTATTTCAAAATCGAGCTCTGGCACCTCTACAAATCCCTGCTTCCCTCTGCGAAGGGCCTATCTATTTACTTTCATGTTGAGTCATCACCCTCTTATTAAAAAGCACTAGCTGGAGAGCACTGCTGTCATTTGCATCCATTACTATTAATTTATATTGGGTATGACTATGACTGGATCTCTTTTACCATGAATTACAATGTCTAGTCAGTTCTTGATCTTTAAAGGTGCTCTGCATTTATGTTTTGCGGTCTCAGAAAGGGCTAGCGAGATACCATCTTGTTATATCATATCATGATTGTTTTGAGAAAGTGTTGTCATCCGAGATTTATTATTATTGCTCGCTAGTTGATTATGCCATTGACATGAGTAAACATGAGACCCATGTGTTATTGCGAATATGGTTAGTTATAATCTTTACTGAAAACTTGAATGATGGCTTTACATATTTACAACAACAAGAGCAAACAGAGTTTGTAAAAGTTTTTCTTTATCACTTTCAGTTTATCAACTGAATTGCTTGAGGACAAGCAAAGGTTTAAGCTTGGGGGAGTTGATACGTCTCCGTCGTATCTACTTTTCCAAACACTTTTGCCCTTGTTTTGGACTCTAACTTGCATGATTTGAATGGAACTAACCCGGACTGACGCTGTTTTCAGCAGAATTGCCATGGTGTTATTTATGTGCAGAAACAAAAGTTCTCGGAATGACCTGAAACTCCACGGAACTTATTGTTGGAAAATATTAAAAATACTGGAAGAAGAATCCACATCAGGGGGGTCTCCACGTGTCCACAAGGGTGGGGGGCGCGCCCCCTGCCTCGTGGGCCCCCTGACGCTCCACCGACCTCAACTCCAACTCCATATATTCGTGTTCGGGGAGAAAAAAATCACAGAGAAGGATTCATCGCCTTTTACGACACGGAGCCGCCGCCAAGCCCTAAAACCACTCGGGAGGGCTGATCTGGAGTGCGTTCGGGCCTCCAGAGAGGGTAATCCGTCGCCGTCGTCATCATCAACCATCCTCCATCACCAACTTCATGATTATCACCGCCGTGCGTGAGTAATTCCATCGTAGGCTTGCTGGACGGTGATGGGTTGGATGAGATTTATCATGTAATCGAGTTAGTTTTGTTAGGGTTTGATCCCTAGTATCCACTATGTTCTGAGATTGATGTTGCTATGACTTTGCTATGCTTAATGCTTGTCACTAGGGCCCGAGTGCCATGATTTCAGATCTGAACCTATTATGTTTTCATGAATATATGTGAGTTCTTGATCCTATCTTGCAAGTCTATAGTCACCTACTATGTGTTATGATCCGGCAACCCCAAAGTGAAAATTAATCGGGACCACTCCCAGTGATGACCATAGTTTGAGGAGTTCATGTATTCACTATGTGTTAATGCTTTGTTCCGGTACTCTATTAAAAGGAGGCCTTAATATCCCTTAGTTTCCGCTAGGACCTCGCTGCCATGGGAGGTTAGGATAAAAGAGGTCATGCAAGTTCTTTTCCATAAGCACGTATGACTATATTTGGAATACATGCCTACATTACATTGATGAATTGGAGCTAGTTCTGTGTCACCCTATGTTATGATTGTTACATGATGAACTGCATCCGGCATAATTCTCCATCACTGATCCAATGCCTACGAGATTTTCATATATTGTTCTCTGCTTATTTACTTTTCCGTTGCTACTGTTACAATCACTACAAAACCCAAAAATATTACTTTTGCTACCGTTACCGTTACTTCCATATTACTTTGCTACTAAATACTTTGCTGCAGATACTAAGTTATCCAGGTGTGGTTGAATTGACAACTCACCTGCTAATACTTGAGAATATTCTTTGGCTCCCCTTGTGTCGAATCAATAAATTTGGGTTGAATACTCTATCCTCGAAAACTGTTGCGATCCCCTATACTTGTGGGTTATCAGCAGGCGGCTCAGCGGGTGGCTTACCAGTCTTTTCCGGTTTATCGGACGACTTCTATTGAGGCAGGTGCGACCATGAGAACGGGAGGTGTCCCTTGCTTAGTACCAGCACTGCGTAATGAGCGTTTGCCCAAGGATTTTAAGGGGCCTCGAAAGGTGCCTAATTACACGGCCGACTTACAGCCCGTGGCATGGATTGAAAGTTATGAGATGGCCATGGAACCACTGGAGGTCAGTGACGCGACAATGGCCAAGTACTTCACTATGATGTTGGATGGAACGGCCCGCACTTGGTCAAAGGGACTGCCACCTAATTCCATTGGTTCCTGGGCCGAGTTAAAAGCCCGGTTTATTCAGAACTTCAAAGACACATGCAAGCAGCCCATGTCGATTGTGGACTTGACTAATTGCAAGCAGGAGGAAGGTGAGTCCACGACCCATTGGGTGCGTCGGGTGAAGGCCATAATACATTCATCTGATAAAATGGATGCCGGCTCTGCGGTCTTAATGTTGGAGAAAAATTGCCGTTTTGAACCTCTGAAACAGAAGCTGGGGCGGCTCAAGCGCGATTGTAATGACATGGGCCAGCTGATGGCGGCTCTAGTCAAATACGCCGACTCTGATAGTACCAAGGATCCCACGTCTGATGAAGAGAAGACAGGGAAGGGAAAGAAGAACGGCAACGCTAAGGGTATTCACCATAACCTGGCGAATCAAGGAGGCAATAATAAACGTAAGGCTGATGGTAGTTTGGAGTTTGTGGCTAATGCGCAGGGCAACAATCAACGACGTAAAGGGAGGCGACCTCCTCGGTCTGGCGGGTCAGGTCCCACCCTTGAGCAGTTGCTGAATGAGCCCTGTCCAAGACACGACACCCGAGAGAAGCCGGCCACACACCTATGGAAAGACTGTACGATCATGAGGGCTTTCAAGAATTCTAACATGTTCGACGGCAGTCATGGAACCGGCGGCGGTTCAGGCGGTGGCGGTTTTCATGGCCCGGGTGGCGGCTCAAATTCCAACTTTCAAGGCCCTCAAGGTAACCAAGGTGGTTATAATCAACAATCTGGCCAAGGAGGTCAGCAGCAGCAACAATCAGGGTATCAGAGTAACCCGAAGCAGCTGAATAGTGGGCAGTATCATGTGTTCACCACCAGTTTATGCAAAAGGGACCAGAAACTTCATAACATGGCTGTGAACGCTGTTGAACCGGCGGTTCCTCGTTATCTGAGATGGTTTGAGCAGCCTATTCTTTGGAGTAGGGAGGATCATCCTCCACGAGTTGACAATCCGGGTCACTTGGCCTTAGTGGTGGCACCTCAAGTTGGTGGATATAAATTCACAAAAGTGCTCATGGATGGAGGCAGCAGCATCAACATCCTCTATTATGAGACCTTTCGTCGCATGGGATTGACTGGTAAAAATCTCAAGACGTCCAACACTGTTTTTCATGGAGTAGTGCCTGGTAAGTCGGCGTACCCAGTGGGTAAGATTGAGCTGAAAGTAGCCTTTGGGGATGAGCATGATTCCAGGGCTGAGAAGTTAACTTTTGAGGTGGTCAAAATCCGGAGCCCATATCACGCACTGTTTGGACGGCCGGCTTATGCAAAGTTCATGGCATGGCCGTGTTATGTTTACCTGCAGCTCAAGATGCCGGGTCACAAGGGCACCATCACAGTGCATGGGAGTCGGAAGATAGCTTTGGAATGTGAGGAAGGCGATGCTGCTTATGCTGAATCTGTTTGTGCAACAGAGGAGTTGAAGTTCTACAAGGACAATGTTGACCCGGCGGACATGGCGTCTTTGAAGAAGCCAACCACGGAACACGAGCCGGTGATGAAATTTAAGTCGGCCGATGACACCAAGCTTGTTGATTTCGTTCCAGGCGACTCATCTAAGCAGTTCAGTATCAGTGCCAATCTGGATCCCAAATAGGAAAGCGCGCTCATTGAGTTCATCCGTGAGAACCGGGACATCTTTGCATGGAAACCTTCTGACATGCCGGGTGTACCGAGAGAACTCGCTAAGCACACTCTTAATATTGATCCAAAATTTAAGCCGGTCAGGCAGTTTCTTCGGCGGTTTAATGAGGAGAGGCGTAAAGCTATTGGTGAGGAGGTGGCACGGCTCTTGGCGGCCGGGTTTATTGTTGAAGTTTTTCACCAAGAGTGGTTGGCTAACCCGGTGCTTGTACTAAAAAAGAATGGCACCTGGCGTATGTGTGTGGATTACACGGATTTAAACAAAGCATGCCCGACTGATCCTTTCGCTCTCCCTCGTATTGATCAAATCATTGATGCTACGGCGGGTTGTGAGCGTTTGAGCTTTTTGGATGCTTATTCTGGTTATCATCAGATCAAGATGGCAGTTAAGGACCAGGAGAAGACGTCTTTCATTACTCCGTTTGGAGCCTTCTGCTATGTGTCTATGCCTTTTGGGCTTAAAAGTGCCCAGGCGACTTATCAGGGATGTGTGCAGAACTGTCTCCACAGTCAGATGGGGCGCAAGGTTCATGCTTATGTGGACGACATTGTGGTGAAGTCCAGAGAGAAGGAGACCTTGATAGATGATCTGAAGGAAACCTTTGATAATCTCCGGGTCTACAAGATGATGCTTAACCCGGCCAAGTGCGTTTTTGGAGTGCCAGCAGGCAAGCTTTTGGGTTTTCTGGTTTCTAACAGAGGCATTGAGGCTAACCCGGAGAAGATCAAGGCAATCACCTCTTTGGCTAAGCCGGCGTGTATCAATGATGTTCAGCGTCTGGAGGGTCGTATTGCTGCCTTAAGCCGGTTCATAAGCCACTTAGGCGAGAAGGCCATACCACTGTATCAGATGATGAAGAAGATGGACGACTTTGTCTGGAGTGATGCTGCTAACGCTGCCTTTGAAGATTTGAAGAGACAGTTATCTGAGCCGCCGGTCCTTGCTGCTCCCATTGATAAGGAGCTCTTATTGCTATATGTGGCTGCTAACACACGTGTCGTCAGTGTTGCCATTGTGGTGGAGCGCAAGGAGGTCGGCAAGGAACATCTGGTTCAACGACCGGTTTACTACATCAATGAGGTGCTTATTGAGTCCAAACAAAGATATCCACATTGGCAAAAGCTCGTTTATGGGGTGTTCATGGCAAGCCGGAAGCTTAAGTAATACTTCCAGGGTCACCCCATCACTGTGGTTAGTTCTGCTCCTTTGGGAGATATCATTCAAAATAGAGAAGCCACAGGACGAGTCACCAAGTGGGCCATTGAACTTGGGCCTCATGGCTTAAAGTATGTGCCGCGCACTGCTATTAAGTCTCAAGCACTGGTGGACTTCATCAACGATTGGACAGAGCTGCAGATGCCTGAAGAAAAGGCGGACAACACATATTGGACTATTCATTTTGATGGGTCCAGGCAATTGGAAGGCTCGGGGGCTGGAATTGTCTTAGCTTCCCCTCGAGGTGAAATTTTTTGTTATGTACTCCGGTTGATGTTTCCCTGTACTAACAATGTAGCTGAGTATGAGGCCTTGCTCCATGGTCTTCGGATGGCTAAGGAGACGAACTTAAGCCGGGTCAGGTGCTTTGGCGACTCAGGTTTGGTGGCTCAACAAGTATCAGGCAAGTGGATTCCAAGGATCCTCTCATGGCGGCTTATCGCCGTGAAGTTGATGCCATTGCTGGACACTTCAGGGGTTACCAAGTGGAGCACATTGATCGAAGAAAGAATGAGGCGGCTGATGCTTTAAGCCGGCTGGGGTCTCAGCATAAGCCGGTGCCACCTAACACTTTCTTGGATGTTCTGCATAACCCTTCTGTCACGTTGCCCACAGAAGAAGACTTGGCTGTTCCTGTTGGGGAATGTAGTAATTTCAAAAATTTCCTACGCACACGCAAGATCATGGTGATGCATAGCAACGAGAGGGGAGAGTGTTGTCCACGTACCCTCGTAGACCGACAGCGGAAGCGTTATCACAACGCGGTTGATGTAGTCGTACGTCTTCCCGATCCGACCGATCAAGTACCGAACGCACGGCACCTCTGAAGTTCTACACACGTTCAGCTCGATGACGTTCCTCGAACTCCGATCCAGCCGAGTGTTGAGGGAGAGTTTCGTCAGCACGACGGCGTGGTGACGATGATGATGTTCCACCGACGCAGGGCTTCGCCTAAGCTCCGCGACGGTATTATCGAGGTGTAATCTGGTGGAGAGGGGCACCGCACACGGCTAAAATATCGTATATCAAGTGTCTCCATGGGGCGCCCCCTGCCCCTGTATATAAAGGAGCAAGGGAGGAGGAGGCCGGCCCTAGGAGGGGGCGCACCAAGTGTGGAGTCCTACTAGGACTCCCTAGTCCTAGTAGGATTCCACCTCCCATATGGAATAGGAAAAGAGGAAGGGAAAAAGAGAAGGAAGGAAGGGGGCGCCCCCCTTCCCTAGTCCAATTCGGACCAGACCAAGGGGAGGGGTGCGGCCACCCTTGAGGCCCTTTTCCTTCTTTCCCGTATGGCCCAATAAGGCCCAATACGTATTCCCGTAACCCTCCGGTACTCCGAAAAATACCCGAATCATTCGGAACCTTTCCGAAGTCCGAATATAGTCGTCCAATATATCGATCTTTACGTCTCGACCATTTCGAGACTCCTCGTCATGTCCCCGATCTCATCCGGGACTCCGAACTCTTTCGGTACATCAACATACATAAACTCATAATAAAACTGTCATCGTAACTTTAAGCGTGCGGACCCTTTGGGTTCGAGAACTATGTAGACATGACCGAGACACCTCTCCGGTCAATAACCAATAGCGGGACCTGGATGCCCATATTGGCTCCCACATATTCTACGAAGATCTTTATCGGTCAGACCGCATAACAACATACGTTGTTCCCTTTGTCATCGGTATGTTACTTGCCCGAGATTCGATCGTCGATATCTCGATACCTAGTTCAATCTCGTTACCGGCAAGTCTCTTTACTCGTTCCGTAATACATCATCCCGCAACTAACTCATTAGTCACAATGCTTGCAAGGCTTATAGTGATGTGCATTACTGAGTGGGCCCAGAGATACCTCTCCGACAATCGGAGTGACAAATCCTAATCTCGAAATACGCCAACCCAACAAGTACCTTTGGAGACACCTGTAGAGAACCTTTATAATCACCCAGTTACGTTGTGACGTTTGGTAGCACACAAAGTGTTCCTCCGGTAAACGGGAGTTGCATAATCTCATAGTCATAGGAACATGTATAAGTCATGAAGAAAGTAATAGCAACATACTAAACGATCGGATGCTAAGCTAACGGAATGGGTCAAGTCAATCACGTCATTCTCCTAATGACGTGATCCCGTTAATCAAATGACAACTCATGTCTATGGCTAGAAAACATAACCATCTTTGATTAACGAGCTAGTCAAGTAGAGGCATACTAGTGACACTCTGTTTGTCTATGTATTCACACATGTATTATGTTTCCGGTTAATACAATTCTAGCATGAATAATAAACATTTATCATGATATAAGGAAATATATAACACTTTATTATTGCCTCTAGGGCATATTTCCTTCAGTTCCTGACCCGGAAGCACAATTGGTGGCGGCTCTTCACATCATCCCAGATTGGACAGTGCCATATTTGGCTTACGTGACCCGGGGCGAGTTGCCTGAGGACGAAACCTTGGCTAGGCAGATAACCCGACGGTCTAAGTCAATGACGATTGCCAATGGGGAGTTACATCATCGCAGTGTCACTGGGCATTTCAACGTTGTGTCTCTCCTGACGAGGGTCAAGAAATTCTTCGTGAGATTCATGAAGGAGATTGTGGCCATCACGCCGGTTCAAAATCCCTTGTGGCCAAGGCTTTTCGTCATGGATTTTATTGGCTGACGGCTCATGCTGACGTGGAAGATCTGGTCAGTAAATGTGACGGTTGTCAGAAATTCTCAAGACGGGCTCACGTACCGGCTCAAGAATTGAGGATGATTCCAATTACTTGGCCGTTTGCAGTCTGGGGACTCGACATTGTTGGGCCTTTCAAAAGGTCCAAAGATAAAAAGACCCACCTCTTGGTGGCGGTTGACAAATTCACAAAGTGGGTTGAGGCAGAGCCAATCAGTAAGTGTGATGCAGCCACGGCGGTTCAATTCATGAAAAAGGTGATCTTTCGCTTTGGTTTTCCACACAGCATTATAACTGACAATGGTACTAATATTTCCAAGGGTGCTATGAAGGAGTTCTGTCAACGTGAGCATATCCGGCTTGATGTTTCCTCATTAGCTCACCCCCAATCCAATGGGCAAGCTGAAAGAGCCAATCAGGAAATCTTGAAAGGCATCAGGCCCCGGCTTATGGTTCCTTTGCAACGGACGCCGGGTTGTTGGGTAGAAGAGTTACCTTCTGTGATATGGAGCATCAATACTACCCCCAACAGGTCTACGGGTTACACGCCTTTCTTCATGGTTTACGACGCAGAGGCGGTTCTACCTAGTGACATCCGTCATGACTCGCCCTGCGTGGCGTCTTATGTTGAAGCTAATAATGAACAAGCCCGTCAGGATGCACTCGACTTGTTAGATGAGAAGCGCGACTTAGCAGCAGCCCGCTCGGCGATTTACCAACAGAACCTGCGCCGTTATCACAGCCGCCGGGTTAAGTCCAGAACCTTTCAAGAAGGTGACTTGGTGCTCCGGCTCATTCAGGACCAGTCCGATGCGCACAAGCTATCCCCACCTTGGGAAGGACTCTTTGTGGTCAGCAAAAACTTGAACAACGGGTCATACTACCTTATCGATGTTCGAGAGCACAAAGACTCACGTAAGTCGGAGGAGGAGGCCCGCCGGCCGTGGAATATTGCTCATCTTCGGCCTTACTACACTTAAGCCACCGGCTCGCATGATGTACATATTTTGACGATGTATATATTATGATAAGTAATAAAGCAGGACCTCTGTCCTTTTCATCCTCAACGATCATGTGTCTTTATCTATTATATATAAAAAGTACTTTACGGGCTAACCAGAAAAAGGTAATTATGCTAGAAATTACCAAAAAAATTAGAAACATCTGGCCATTTATTTAATAGGCTAAAAAATTACAGTCGTCCGATCTAAGCAAAGGAAAATTAATTACCCACCTTTGCCATTACATATATCCTAGCAATTCGCTAAAAAACTGTTCCAACAAAAAACAATCACGTCCATATCCCTTCAAATAAAAGCAAAAAATAGGGTTAGGTTATTGGCCTCTCGACCCCTTCCCTTCCCTTCGTCCTAGTAAGCTGCCACAAAATTCACATGGTGGGATTCGGCCATTGCTATAAGCCGATTGTGAAATCAGATTAGACTGGCTCATGTCCGGCTGAATCTCCATTATGCCATGCCCCTGCGCACTTTCCTCTACAACTCTCAAGATCCAGATGTCCCCCTTATCCTGTTATGGAATCCAATGAAGGGAGGCAATAAGAATGAAGTGGCCAAGAAGACATGTGTGGAAAGACACCAACGAGCCACTAGCTGATGGCTCCTATGACGACGTACATAGTGCCACCCGCTCCCGAGCACAGATTTAGCCCCCAGCACATGTAAGTAGCTAGTGTCCATCTAATTTTCCTGATTTATTAGATTGACTCTCGCGTGTGTCTTCCATGTGGTAATTTGTGTTTCCGGCCGGCCGCATATCGATTAACTAGCACGTCGCTTTCATTGCTGTATACGTGGGTGTGTTGCTAATCGATCAATATAGATCAAGCTAGCTCTGTACGTGGTAGTGTTTCTAATCGGGCAGTATGAGCTCTTTTTGTGAAGCCTGCAAATCGTGTCAGCTTGCTTCGTCTCGCTTATCAGAAGTATTCTGTTATCTGGGTCTTGTGCCAAATATTATTCAGGCAGGAATATAGGTTGTTTAAAAAGGGTAGGAATATTATAGTTCTGGATGCATGGGTGCAATTGGTAAATATGCGTGGTAGATCCTTACCCGTGACATCGACTTCTCTCCAAAAATTCTCTAGGATCTCACATAAGTATGGCTGCAGGACCTTTGTTCTATTCTTTAATTATTAAGAGCACATGTAACAGTAGACATTAATAATTTAATGCGCTAAAGTAATTGGATTATAGGTTTATGCATTCCGCCATATATAGGAGCATAAATATTTACGCCACCATATATTTTTCAGTCACATATAGCCAGAGAATAAACATTAAAGGAGGAAAGGCATGAACCAGTGATCATTGATTTGCGATCAGAATTTTGATGCGACTTCTCGGTTCATAGAATTTTGTTGTCGAGACGTTTATTCTGATTAATCTCACTGGCTTTTTTTCTCTTGCAGTCTTGGAGATCTATGGTGCTTTATTTCGAAGAGATGTATATCAATTAGGAAATATCAATGTAACTATACCATGTACCATTGCTTAATGTCATCTCCCACGAATAGTTATGGACACGTCCCTTGCACAATACACCAGTACCTAGCACTTATCTAAAATACCAACCTAAATCGTGCATGATCTCATTCACACTTCTACCATTCTACGAGCTTTCTGTATTCTGTAAATATGGTAAATGAAGTTCTTCATCATAAGGAGAGGGAGTAGGGGACGCAATAATTAATACGAAGAGAGAGGAGAAGAATAACAGAGGAAACCTGTGACTAAAGATCTAGCTGGATTTCCTTCTAGGCGCCCCTTTCTAAACGGTGAAGTTTTCACATGGCTGGATGTTGTCCAAGGCACTTGGAGTGAGTAGTCGGCATAGCGTGTATCGGAGAGGCGTGCACATGTGAGAGAATATGGTAGAGATAAGTTAGTGTGTTTTCTGTGTTCAAGTTCTTCATCACGTTGATCTTTGTAACTCTTATTATCTAGGGTTTATATATTCTTTTAAATTGATTCAGGTTGTTCACCTCCTTAAGTTATATGCAGTGTTCCATGGTAATTTGTCAATTATTTTTAAAATTTATGAGTTTTCCAATTGTGTCCGGAATCATTTTTTTGATTGAGATAGATCAATGTTGACATTGGAGTAACCGAAGTTGCGCAATATGTAGTCTTCATGAAATCAGGGGAGTACATGTTGATTGATCTCATAGGCACTGAACTTAAGGGACTATTGTCTGAGCTGTGTATGAAGTGTGCGATCCGGAGTGCGACAATTTTACCGATTTTTTTTGCCATAACGTCTTATTGCATAGAAAATGTGTTCATATAGCAAGGAGAATTTGTGAACATATCAAAATTGTTTGCTATTTATTTCAATCGAGGTTTTTATTTGCGTAAATTAAGTTGATCGTAATGTTAGTACTCCATCAGAACTTACTTTACCACTTATGCACTGGTTATCTCACCCCACCGGTTGTACTCTGGCTATTTACTTTGGGTATTATCCACAAGAGAACACATTATTAGTAAATGCCTGAATGCCGATTCTTATTGATGTCTTGTCGAAGATAAGTGCTATATTTGGTTGGATTGGTTGCTCCACATGAATTTTTGGGCTTTACCTCTGTCGATTTCTGTCTGAAATCATACCATTATTTAGTGTTTCCACCTAATACCAAAAGTATAACGATAAATGCATATACACAACTTATATATATTTCATTTGTTATTTCCATGATGTAGGTGAGAGTTCCTACCGGATAATGGGTTTGTGACGATATTGTAGCATAAGTTTGTCAAATGTTGTAAAACCTTCATATCTTGCTCAATTCTTCAAAGAATCATTTCATTTAATATATGGGTCTCTGTTAATTAAAAACTGCCAATATCAATGTTTAAGTAAACAGATCCGCAACAAAAAAACTCATACATTAAGGAGCTTTTCATTGTGTATTTACCAATCTACCATGTGGTTTTGGAAAGTTTCGGCCAATTATATGTATGTTCTCTATATTTCTTCTTTCTCATCTCTAACTTTTTGTTCTTACTCAACAGAATGTGTATAACGTATTCAAGTATGTAGTTACTGCTATTTTTACTATCAATTTGGGCACGATCTCCAGTTTTTTTTACTATTTTGACTATTGTTTTACAAGTTGAACCTTTCATACTGTTTTTTGTCCTATCTTATGGTAGTGCATTTGTGGAAATAAAAGAAAATCATGTGTTTGGTTGATAAATGTTGCAAAATTACCCCATTAATAGAAAGAAAATTAATACTTTTGTTTACAAATCACATACCATGTCACTTATACAAGCCATTTGCTGGGTCTTCCGTTACACATATCTAATAATATTGACTAAGTATATGATTGTTCACCTTGAGTAATTACATGTTAGTGACAAAAATATGTGTACCTTATAGTGGAAGAGAAACATGGAAGTGTCCATCGAGTGCATTATGTAGGT
Source organism: Aegilops tauschii subsp. strangulata (assembly GCF_002575655.3). NCBI lineage: Eukaryota > Viridiplantae > Streptophyta > Magnoliopsida > Poales > Poaceae > Aegilops > Aegilops tauschii. Next base: position 462,457 of record NW_027332466.1, read on the forward strand.
TATGGCAATTCTACAAAACAATATAGATTCATATTTGTTTTATAAGGACGAATCAATTTACTGGACAAAACAGTGATACACATCCGACACAAGGATAGTCACAAGGGAAAAATAAGAAAACAACCTCTAGAATTACTTCTAAGTGCATAGAGCTATATTGATTGAAGGAGGTGGGATGCTTATTCGAATTGTAGTCCACTGCGTGTATGTGGGGTTAAAATCAACATGGGTAGCATCTTGGTGCTATAAAGTGGTGTAGCGCTAATTGGTGTCATGGCAAGTAGAGGAGATTGGCAAAATGGTATTTCCTTATGGATATAACTTGAACTTCTGATTTTCTCAGGAACAAATAGAGGTAGCTGCCTGTAAAAGTGGACATATACACTGAAAGACAATTGAATGATAAGATTGGTGATACCATACACCATTTTTTATTTCATTTATTCCAAGGATCTCCATTAGATATAATATTTATTTGGCCAGGTGTGTGTTTCTTCATCAATAGTGCACATATTTGTAAATGACATCATATATGGTTTTATTTTTTAGATAAACCAAATACTATTGTCTTATTATGAAACTTATAAAAGTCTAGCCCGCGCATCGAGCAGGCCACTTTGCTAGTTATTCTAATTATAAAACGACCAATTGGGGGCTGATCGTATTCGAATCTAGCTTAACCCTCTCGGTCCGGCTCATGACCGTATCCGAACCTAGCCGTTAAACCTCATGATCATTAGGGGGCTTCCTGTTCAAACATAGGTCGTATTCGAACCAAAGAGAACATAGCTGTCGGTACCTTTTGATCGGCACACTGCCAAACTCACTAGGGGGCTTCTTGATCGTATTCGAATCATAGATTAACCCCTTTGAGTCCGAAGTTGATCGTATTCGAATCAGCGTCGTTAAAAAACTCTCAAGATCATCAGGGGGCTTCCTGTTCAAACATAGGTCGTATTCGAACCAAAGAGAACATAGATGTCGGTACCCTTTTGATCGGCGCAACGCCAAAGCCACTGGGGGCTACATGATCGTATTCGAATCCTAGCTTAACCCCTTTGGAACGGTTTACTGATCGTATTTGAATCAGAAGCCTTGATTTTATTCTTGTTTGGCTTAAGTTTTTGAACACACTCTTTGATTTTTATCTTCAGACTTTTTTTTGGTTCAGATATAAGTATAAGTGTGGCTTAAATTTAGCCCAGCTTAGTTTTGGACGATAAGTCGCCAACAGACAACAAGCGTCAGACATTTGGAAGTAAGCAGCTTCTAAAGATTGGGTTATCACCCTTACTGTTCGGGTCACATAAACCGGCAGTACAAATTAAAGGATCACAGGTATGATATTATAGTTGTGTTTCAAAGCTATAATTGATAACAGGCTTATCTATGACTCTTTTTCATGTTCCGGGTTTTATGTCAGATATATGACCCGCCCTGCGGTAAGCCACCAAGGGTCTTGTGATTTATTTCTGTATGCAGGACAGTTCAAAAACTTTCTTAAGCATAAAGAAAACAGATGATAAGTGTAATACGGGTGAATATAAGATGGCGGCTTAACAGTGTGGAGTGCCAAAACGTGCACGATGGCACGACAAAGCAAAGTCATTACTACCCTATTACATGACTTGCCGAGTCCACATGATTAAATAAGTTTCCCAGCAAGGTACAAATATGAGCCGCCCGACGGATCAATTGTTTTGTTGGCCTGAAGCTTCCGGATCATCCCTTTCCGCTCCTCCATCTTGTTCCCTGTCCTGGAAGGTTGATGATGACCAGTCAATGCCACTCAAAGCTTCAAATTCAGCTTCATCATCAATTAATCCGGCCGGGTCAACTTCAGGGGCGAAGGTATGCTTACGAATTGGAGGGATCAGGCTGGTCACTTCATAATGCTGCGTTGGAATCCTCCGATTCTATGCGTCATAACCCGACTGATACTTGGTAAGATCCGTGTCATCAGCAATCAGGGTGGCCACAGGGCGTATTTCCTTCACACAAGCGGTGAAATCCTCCTGTTCAAATGATGTGCCGTCTTCCTTCAGGCTTGGATATCCAATGGCGATGTCGGCCGGGTCTAGCTCCGGTAGCCACGCCTTGGCCCGGCTTAATGCAGCTACGGCTCCGGCTCTCGCAGAAGATCGCCTTAATTCATTGAACCGCGGAGGTAGCACAGCAAGCCGCTTTAGTACATCCGCCAGAAGGGTGGGGACTTCGTTTGACAGGGCAACTGCGGCCAAGGCACGCGGAGATCCGTATACAATTGTTCCACGAGTGTGTAAACCGCCTTCAGCTTCACCAGCATGTTCTGGTTAAGGTTGGAGCTCCTGGGGCCTGTATAGCAATATCAGGTGAGTTAATTACAAATTCATATGATCATTAGAAACATTCAATACTTAACACTTGCAGGGCGACTTACCAAAGATTGCGGAGACCATCTGAGATACACGGTGTTTTAAGCCGGATAATCAGTGGTTACCTCTTCAAGAGTTTTTTCCGCTGCTTCGGCTCGTTGGGTTAAGGCAATTTTTTCGTTAGCCCAGGCCTTATTTTGAACTTCAAATTCGGATTTCAGTTTCTCTTATTCAGATATACTGAATTCAAATTTGGAGTTAGCCTTCTGAGTTTCAGTCTCTTTGGCCTCCAGGCGGCTCTTCAGTTTAGACAGTTCTGATTGAAGTTGAGCAGTCGTGGCCTGCACAAATATCGGGTCAAAAATCATGAATATTAGCATACAGTATTAAGTCCCAAGTCTTTTGCAAGCAACAACACTTGGCACTTGGGGGCTAATGTCTAATGAATGTTTTATCTAACTGGCGGTTTATGAGACTAAGTCCCAAGCACTTTGCAAGCAAGAATACTTGGCACTTGGGGGCTAATGCATATTGCTGTTCAATCTACACAAGGATTATATTCTGCATAAGCATGGGAAAGACCGGTTCATTCATATTGATTAAACTGGCCTTTGGGGGCTACAGGATAAGCCGGATTTTTTACAGTTGTGATCAAAGGATATTACTAATGTTTACACGTTCGTTTTAAGTCTACAACATATTCATCATAAGCAATAGACTTGGGGGCTGGCATAGTAAGGATAAATCAGTGAAGGGAAAGAGTTTATACCTCAAATTTCTAATGCATTTGTTTCACCATATCAACTTCAAGGTCACGGCTGCTGTGCACTTGGCTAAGATATCCAGAAAGAACTTCCCCAATACTCATGTGAGTATAATTAGCAATGTCAAATCTGACCTTACGGCGTTCCAGGTGTTCTTCTTTGGCAGACACTTGGCTAGCGCAGTAGGTCTCCCCGACTCAGTATAGCCAGTTTTAGTGATCTCCACATCATCATCTTTGGGGTCGTCTGTTTTAGCCGGGCTAGAGATATCAAGATTTTCAGAGACCTCGGCGGCTTGATCGGCAGGCGGCTCAGTACTTGATGTTGGCATGTCATGCGCCGGTTCAAGTGGCGGCTCAGGAACAGAGACCTCAGGTGCGGTTGTTTGGAGTCCTGGCTCTTTGAAGAATGGCTCTTCGGTCGGCTTACTCTTCTTCGCCTTCTTGCTGGGTTTTGCTTTTCCACTGCATAAAGATTAAAATATCAGTACAAATATAAAGAATTGAAATGAATACAGGATAAGTAAATTGTCCTTACCCTGGAGCGGTCTTAAAAGCCTGCATATTGGACTGGAGTGAGTCGCCGGAGGAAGGTGAAGTTTCCTGGTAATTCAAGTCAGAAGAGTTGAGTGGTGGACGAATCACACCCGCCAAAGGATAAAAAGGAATTAAGTCGGAAGTGACCTCGTTCCGGCGCTTCTTTGGTGTATTAGGTAAGCCGGAGGAGAGTTCTGCGTCCTTGCTGGTCCTGGTCTACCTCCGGTTCTCATGAATCTGTCGCTTCAAAAGAAATTGAGGATCTTGATAAGCTAAAGGGTGTGAAAATCTTACTTTCCGGGTTACTCTTCGGATTTTTTGTCTTGGCAAAGGCTCGGAGTCAGAGGAAATAATAGTTACCTCTTCATCTACTCTGTGACTCGTTCCTGTGTCCTCCTGATGATAATCGGTGTCAATAAGGTGGTTCAAAAAGGAGCCTAGGGAGTCAAGGGCTACCTCCGACTCAGAGGTATCTTCTAAATGAAGCAAATCCGAGGCGCTGGTCTTGTTCCCTTTCTTCTTGGCAGCGGCTTTCCTGGCGGCTTTCTTGGCTTTCCTGGCTTTCTTTGCAGCCTCATGGTCATACTTTGCTTTCCAAAATTGATCATTAGCCTGTGAAAAATAGCGAGAATCTGAGTAAAAGACAAAATCTTAAGGGCGAAAGTAAGAATACTCAAGTTTGGCGGTTTACCGCTAGAGCCGGGTTAGCTTTGCAGAAAGGACTTAAGCAAAACTTGCCACAATCTGCTAGGCTCTCGTTCAAGAGCGACTTTGTCATATCATCAATGACATCTTCAGGTAAATCGACAGAACTGTGCCGCAGAGAATCATCTTTCTCGCCTGTATAGGTGCACATCAAACCGGAACGACGTCTCAATGGAATGATCCGCCAAGCAACCCAGACCCGAACCAAATCGATACCACTCAAACCATTCCGCAAAGGAGCCTTGACTTTGGTCATGGTGGGGGTAAGTTTCTGGCGATCAGCAGCAGATAGCTTGTCTGGCAAAGGATGAGTAGACTCGAGGCGCGAGGCGCGAAAACCGGGCAAAGGGTTCTCATTAGCCGGAGAAGTATCTTGGCAGTTGAACCACGTTTGGTTCCAGTCTTTGGGGTGACTCGGTGGATTGCATAAGGGAAAATGGCGTCTCTCCGCCGTTGGATTGAGACCCCACCAAGTTCCAAGCTGGGCCCGTTGGCGCGTTCATTCTGGCGGTTTAGGTAAAACAACTCTCTAAAGAGTAGCAAGCTGGGTTCTTCTCCAAGATACACCTCACATAACACTTGAAAGTTGCAAATATTAGACATGGAGTTGGGTCCGATGTCTTGAGGACGGAGGTCAAAAAAGTGAAGAAGGTCTCTAAAAAACTTTGAGCCAGGTGGGGAAAAACCCCGGTTCATGTGGTCTGTGAAGACAATGTCTTCCCCCTCTTTGGGTTGAGGCTTTTCCTCGGTTGGATCAGGCGCACGGTAGGACATGATTTCCTTCTTTGGCAGATAGCCAGTCTTCACAAAATCGTCAAGTGTGCTATCTGTGACGATGGACTTGACCCAAGTGCATGTAACGGGTGTTTTAGGCGGCATTATGAAGATGGAAGCCTAGCAAAAGAGTAAAATTACCGGTTCAAATTTAAGCCGGAGAAGAAAAATATTACAGTGCGTACTCAAAATGGCGGCTTATGAAGGGGTCTAATGGTATATGACTAATTATGTTAGGTTGTTTAAACCACCATGAGCAGTCAAGTTACTTAAGCCGCCATGTGTGGTGGATGTTATCTATTGAGCATTGCAATTTAAGTCAGTGATTAGAGCTGCCAGGGCTAGGTGGATCTATCAAAAAACACAGATATTTGGCTAAGTGTCATAAAAACAAGTTTCACAGATCGCTATCATTATTTTGGATCAAACAGTTGCTCAGAAAGGAAAATATTCTGGACCTAAATATGAAGTACAGAGGAGTTCATCAGTTCTAAAGAGGCCTTTGTACAAGAAAAGGGGATCTACTAGCATCTGAAATGGATGCGAAACAGCTACCGCATGAATTGCATACCTCTTTTAGATCAAAAGAGGCTGCGGTGGAGAAACTACGAAGAATCCGTGATGAATAGCGAAGAACACAGAAAGAACTCGCAAACCCTAATGTGGATCTAAGGTGCAGAAAAGCAAAGACTTCCAGACGCAGATCTGCTGCGGAGGGTCGCCGCCGTTCTCTGGACAAGCTCAGGTCGATGCAGCGGCCAGGGTCGAGGAAGACGAAGTGCGCTGCGGTGGCGGCGGAGCTCGAGCAGCAGTAGGGTCGCGAGAGGAAGAAGACGATGGAAAGGGGGAGAATGAAGAAAGACCAGTCGTGCCTATTTATAAGGGAAAGACTGATAGAGTGGGCACGAAAAACGTGGAGGCCGAAAAATATGGGAATCCAGCTTGTCAGGACGCCTCGATTCTCGGGATGGTTATTAAAGATAAGGATCCGTCGGGATATATTGGACAAAATATGAATTAATGACAGACGACATCATGGCGGGTTATTACAAATCCAGAAGATGACGTCATGGCGGGTTACAAATTGCCGTGCAATAAAGGGCAAAAGATTTTTTCTAAGTGTTGAAGATTGACATGAACCAGTTCAAATCAATCTGGGGCCTAATGTTGGGGATATAACTATTAGTATGACCCGCCCAGGAGGGGCCGGGTTATACCTGTGACGACTCATGAAGCCCAAGATGACTCTTGGAGATGGCGGGTTAGTTAAGGGCCCAAGGCCCAAAGGGCGAATTAAGGCCCGTAGAGACAAACCGCCATATGTGTGTAACTTGTATTATAAGGCAGAAATAGAGAGAAACCGAGCCGGACATTATGAGCCACTGGGCGTCGACCTCTGTGTATAAAGGGACGACCCGACGGCGGTTCAAGGCAAGTAACATCAAATCGAGAGTTAGGTCAAGCGGATTCGCTCCCTAGTTATTGAGACATAAGCAATCCCACTCAGAACTAGACCGTAGGCTTTTGCCTTCACCGTAAGGGGCCGAACCAGTATAAACCCCGTGTCCTTTGTCCCGATTAACCCCTTCTTGCTTCCTAGTTGCGATGGCTCCACAACTAAGTCCTTTCGCTAGGACATCTGTCGTGACAATTCCACGACAAATCCCCTTCTCTGTTTTGACTCATTATAACAACCAGAGCCTCTTGGACGAAGGCCCAAGTGTCGATCTTGCCATCAAATGTGATATCTCCATCGCCATTGCATCTTGGCTTGGCCACATTAGTGAGAAACATGACTTTCCAAATGCTATTCTTATTTTGCATGGTGCACACGGGTTTAGGTTCTTCTAGTAGTAAATAGTAGGTCTTCTCTCTTGTCATATCATACCACTTCTCATCGATATAGACCATGTATGTCATTGTATTGAAAAGAGGATAGGGAGTTGAGATCTAATGCTCATTGAGCATGGAGATGCAGAACTTTAATCTTGCAATTTTATCATCTGTCTTGAGGAAAGGTTTCACGGTACTAGTGATGCGCTTCATCTCACCCAACTGGAATCTCCTATGTAGGGTCGAGCAGGGAACACCCAGAGACCTTGCTAGAGCTCGAATTGCCCTCCTTTTGTTGAGTGGGACTGTCAATATCCTCGATAAATCCAGATCTTTCCTCTTTTGTCCACTTTTACCCTTCTTTTTGTTTGAGGCATATGCTTCTTGGCCTTCTACAAGCTATTGAGTTGCTTCTAACCGTATTAATTCAATAATTCATACGCTTGTATTCAACAGGCTTGCAATGAGCTGCTTGTCCTCTGGGCAAATATCTCCATGTCTGTTCTTGATTACTCTCAAAGCAAAATAAACACCAAACCTTTGCTCATTTGTCAGGTTTACTGCATTTCTTCTTATTGCTTCCCCTTGATCAACTACTTCCTCCTGATGAATTGCTTCTTGATGATCTCTTGGAGGACTGAAGTTGAGATCCTAGAACATCTCCTCTCTTGTTGAAAAGGAGCAAGAAGTCAACTAGCTATTACAAGTAGTACTAGCTCATGAAAATGAAAATGCAAACTTTTTCAAACACTTAAAATACTTAAGACTTTGAAATTTCGATTTGATGCATGAGAACATTGATGAATTTAAATGTTCTACTCCTGAAAAATGAATATTCCCTATACTGCAAGTTTAGTTGAATTTGACTAAATACAAGATCATTTAGGAGTACAAGAACATTTCTAATTGAATTTGTTATAATTTTGTTTAAGAGTAAAAGTGGCAATGTTTGATTAGCAAGTTTCCTGATTAGGCTATTATGGAAGTATCTTAATATGCATGGTCCAAAACATGAGAAAGAAAAGGGAGAAAACTTAGGAAATTCACAAAATATGTTTTGAAGTGAAACCCCTAAAAGCTCAAATTCCTTTGTTTGTTTAGGGCTTTGGTGATATATGCTACACTGTTGAAGTATACATGTATAAACCAGTTTTATTCCATCACACATGCATTGTAATTATTGGACGTGTATGCATGACTAAGATTCCAACCATAATATCATTGACTCACATTCAACAAGACATGTTTGATTAGCAAGATAGGAAAATGGCAATGAATTTAGGAGTACAAAAACATTTTTAATTTATTCTTTTCAGAATTCATGATGCATTCCAACCAAAAAATCAGTTTGCAAACTTAATTGAATTGACTAAGTTGCCGACAAACTATACATTGGATTCGCTAGACTGAATTTGACAACATTGAATTCAGTGTCAAGTGTCTAACAACAACACTTGACGGAACATATGGAAAGTAAGTGTTTAACAAAAACATTTGAATTTAGTGTCAAGTGTTTAAATTCAGTTTGCAGCAATGAATAAAAAATATCAAGTATCTAATTTAGTGCCAAGTGTCTAAATAGCAAGTGTCAACTGCACTTGACATATGAATTCAGTTTGTAGCAACACTTGACTCAATTCAGTTTGTAGCAATGCTTCATTTGTAACAACACTGAGTCAAGTTAAATTTAGTTAATTCAGTGGCAAGTTAAATTCAGTGGCAATCCTCTTCTTAGTTTTGGATTAAAATTATGTTATATTCAGTGGCAAGTTAAATTTTGAAGTAAAATTCGGTGTCAAGAATTCTTGAGTAAAATTTTGTGTACATAATTGTTTTCATGGCAAGTGGCAAGTTAAATTCCGGAGTAAAATTAGGTTAAATTACATGTTGCCTGGTCATCTTCTTGGTTTTGCAGATCTTCATGATTTTGCCAATCCTCCTCCTCCTGCAAATGAGTCAAATTCAAATTGGGCATCTCTTTGAGCTGCAACTTGGGGGTAGAGACTCGCGCTGGAAAGGAGGAGCAGTGCCCAGGCGGAGGAGCTGGAGCATGCCGGAGCTGATGTGTGCCAAGCCAGAAGGAGCCGGAGCGTGCCCAGGCAGAGGAGGAGCGTGACTAAGCAACAGATCTACTGTGAGGGCGTGTTGGAGGAGTTATGGTGGCCGTTGGGAGGGCGCCCTGAGCTATGGGGAGGAGCCCGAGCTCGCTGGGAGGGCGTCACCCTGAGCTGCGGAATGCTGTGGGGATGGACCCGAGCTGGGGGATGGGCAATCTGATTGAGATTTTAAATTAAAAGGGTTTGATTATAAAATGCATGTTTAGTATGTTGTTCCCTTAAGACAGATATTTCAGGACGGAGGGAGTACGATGGATCAAGAATATCTTTGTCGCTGGTTCTCTTGATCCTATCTGTCTCGCAGTGCGAGGCGACATCACAACGCCACGCGGAAGCCTTTCCCTTTCTAGCTTACGTGCTTCCCCGGCCTCCGTCATGCTCACCACAGACAAGCTCCACCTCGATAGTCTACTCTACCCGTTGGTGAGATATGGCCCCCAGCCACCGGAGTGGACAACACCACTAATGCCTCGTAAGGGTTATTCCTAGCTTTTGTAATCGTAGTATATTTTTGGATAGTATTTTTTATTTTGTTTTATGTTTTAGGAGATTTTTAGGATGGTACATTCGTGGAATTGTGACACTTTCAGTTTAGAGCCACTCTAGTAGATCCTACAAAAACGTGTCATCTGGAAACATTATACAACTACCGCAAAGCACCAGGCAGAGCAGATCCCGTAAACCCGTACTGTAAAAGTTTTTTTTCTTCTTTTTGTCCTCATGCTTCTTCTTCCTTGGGACGCATGCATGGTCAAACTCAAACTCCAGCCGGCCAGAACGGTGCCGCTCCGGCCTGCTGCCTGCTCCGGTCCGCCGCTGGCGCTCCGGCCCGCCAAGTGCTCTGTTGATGCTCTGGCTGGCCAGGAACGGAGCTGCTTTGGTAAGCATTGGGGTCAACTCACCCCAATGAAATTAGGCAATCTTTCATTAGTTTAGTACTAATGAATATTCATTTATGGAAGATGACTCCACTGTCAAAGACATGACCTCATTAAACTTTTTTTCTAGCTTCGTCCCGGCGACCGGCTGCTACCGAGCTCCACCGCCTGCTCGCTGCTCGTGCGCGGTGTCCTAGGCCCCCTGCTCCGGCGATGCTTCGGCCGGCCGCTACCGAGCTCCTCTGCTTGCTCGCTGCTCGTGCGCGGTGTCACCAGGCCCCCTGCTCCGGCGTTGACCGCTTTACAGGTTCCCTCAAGAACGACTCGGAAACTCCAAATATGAGGCATGGTTGCTCTAATATACGAAATCTGTAAAAAAAAGGAGCTGCCATTTCGAGGATCTGTTCGGTGCGTTCTGTGCAAATTTAAAGGTTTGACCGGGATATGATGCTCTTAGCCCAGTGCACTACAAATGTATCGACGGCCCATTCGCCAAAAAAGAAGTGGCAGTCCCGTGGGTTTCAATCCCCTCCCCGGCCCATTCGCCATCACTCCCCCGTCCCCTCCCCCGTGCTCGACGGCGCCGCCGGAGCTTTCTTCTGCCGCCGCGCCATGTCCACCCCAGCTGCTCGATCTCGCCCATCGGAGGACGGACGCATCTGGTACGTAGAGTACGCATCGCCATGAATCATCGCGACCTTCCTCTCCCTTCTTCACCCGATCCCCTAACCTTATTCCCCATCGTTGTGTGTGCAGGTCCTCCTCTTCTCCTCCCAGCGGCAGCGAGATGGCGGCCGAGAGACTCACCGACGACCTCCTCGTGGAGATCCTCTCGCGCGTGCCCGCCAAGTCGCTCTGCCGCTTCAAGTGCGTCTCCAAGCACTGGCTCGGCCTCACCAACGACCGCAACTACCGCCGGAAGCTCCCCCAGACCCTGACCGGCTTCTACCAGGGGAATCAATTGGTAGATTCAGCTCTCCCCTTCACCAATGTCTCGGGGAGCCGCCATCTCACATATCCCGCCTTCCTGCCCAACCGCCGGCGGGTCAAGGTCATAGACTGCTGCAACGGCCTCCTTCTCTGCTCCTCATACGTTGCCGGCGACCATGGCGACGAGTTCCGGTACCTTGTGTGCAATCCCGCCACAGAGGAATGGGCTGAGTTGCCGCATTCCGGCTATTCCGGCCTCGTGGCTGCTAGACGCTTGTGTTTTGATCCAGCCGTGTCCCCTCATTTCCATGTGTTTTTGTTGCCGGTGGCGGATATGGACGACCAACATGGCTACTGTCTTACCGGAGTGCATGTCTATTCATCTGAAACCGGGAGTTGGGTTCATAAGGAGAAGAGATGGTGCGGCACTATTGATGTCGCTAATGACCGGTCAACTGTTTATCTTAATGGTTATCTGCATTTCTGCGCCATTGTTGATGGTTCTGCCGGTCGTCTAGCTGCGGTGGACAAGGAGGGGGAAGCAAGGACTAACTTTCGTGTTCCTGACGGTCTGGATGTTGGTTTTATTCAGCTGTCACAGGGCTGCCTGCATTATGCTGGTTTTGACACAGATGATGATAATGTCGTTCGACTGCTAGTTTATGTTCTTAAAGACTATGACCGCAAAGAATGGATACTGAAGCATAGCGTCGAAACTTCGCATTTGCTTGGAGGGCGACACATAGAATACCTTGATGAGGACTTCGATTGGATTGCAATTCATCCAGAATGTGACATGATCTTGTTTGCTGTGGCCCAGGAGGATATCACATTCATGTGCTATGATATGGATAGTGGACAAGTTAATGTGATCTGCAATCTTGAAGATAGCCAGCAGGCATATTTTCCGTATGTGCCACTATATGAAGAGTTGCAATCGTTGCACAAGTGACGTCTTATTCGTGCTATGATATGGATAATGGACAAGTTAAAGTGATCTGCTATCTTGAAGAAGGCAAGCCGCCATATTTTCCATATGTGCCGCTATATGAAGAGCTAGAATCGTTGCACAAGTGATGTCTTATTCATGCTTGAATTTGGTCCTGCTTTCTCTGATGTATGCATGTTTTTAAGTTTGGAGCAATGCTGGTTTTGTTCTGGGGGCATTGCGGCTGATTTCGCTCTTGGACTAGTTATTCAAAGTTTCAATGCACCTTCTGTTGTGTGTACTTGTTTTGTCTTGGTATACCAATGGTTCTGGACAACGGGAGATTGTGATACACTTTGGATGGTTACATTATCACTTCTTTTGGTGCTATGTTTTTTCTGTCTTTTAAATAGGTTATTTTATTAGCAGAACTTCACAGCCACAATGATGCTGTTGATAGGAAATGTCATAATGTTCATCCTGCTGTTAGATTACTTTTGACAGAGAATTGCTTCAGAAGACTAGAAAGACATCCTCTTATTTGTTGGTTTTGTTCGCATAGGTAGGTTTAAAGAGTTTAAAATAAGCGACACCGGGCACTTCCCATGTTAGTCTTGCCTATAATGGTGTTGCTGTGTTAATAAGAGGTAATTTGACTTATCACTGAAAGGTTTGCCTACCAGGATGATGTTCAACTCTTTCTGGTGATTGATGCTGAGAAGGTCATTATTGAAACTAATTTCTTTAGCTCGTCAACCTATGTACGGCTAGTATTTTGAGCAGAGCTGCAATCTTGTTCTTATGCACATTCAGGAGCTTAGTAGGGTCTTCTTTTTTTGATTTAGTTCATGCAAAACAAAAAGCCAATGTGGCAGCCTACCAAACCGCTAAATAATCTTTTCATACTGGTCCTTTGTGTGTCCTGATCTCCCAGGTCCTAGTCTTCCTTGCACCCTGTATTCAACAAGATTGTAACCTTGTACTTATTGGGATTGCACGGGATTGAAAGCTAATTTCAGACATTGTTCTGTGGAAAGTTAGAGCAAATCAAAGCCACTGCTGTATAGGATTGTATCAAGTTCCTGCGCTAATGATATGCGTTCCATACTTTTTAGTTGTCAGCTAGCCCAGGTAAAGCAACTGGTACGGTTAGACCACCCATGGTGAAAAATTACTTGCAATACAAGTTCTTTCTGTTATCAACACATATAGTCCATGGTTATGAATAGGCTGACATTGAAGAAGAAAAGAAGCACATAGTTTCTCTGATCCAAATTCTGGTCAACAAAAGAAACAATTTTAGAGCTAGAAACCCAACTGGTTTCAGTTTGAGAAAAGGACCTTTAAATGACTATAGATATTGTTCTAAAAAATTGCAATCTCACTGTTATGGCGCTGTTAGAAGGAGGGCGTGAGAGGGCCGGCCGGGGGCCTTGTTGCCCACGGCCGGGCAAGAGGGAAGGGGATTTCCTTCTTAATTCTTGCTTGATTAGATTGATACATCTCCTCTCTTTATATAGAGAGGTTTAATTGACTCCCAAGCAAGGCTTACTTGACCCCTAAGCAAGCGACCCTTATCTCTAATTAACCCTAAGACTAACGGGCTATACCGCCAGCCCAGGCCATTAGGCCCATTACATACTCTAACACTACACCCCACCTGGACATGCAGCTTGTCCTCGAGCTGCAGCCTAACCAACTTATAACCATGACTCGACGCAACACAAATCTAACACCTAAAAACAAGCCTTTTACATCTCGTCTTGTTTTATTACTCTCAACCCGAAATGGACTAGGACAATTTATTTTGGACCCCTTAACAAAAAGTGGACACCATCCGCATGTCGAACGTGCACGTGTACAGCCACCTGGATCCCATGGACACCACCTGGACAAAAGGAGTGCATGTGTATGGCTGTTGGTCTGCACTGCACAGGGAAGAGTGGAGGGTTTGCGATGGAGAATGACGAGGAGGGGTGCGCCCCCCCAACCGCCAATGTCGCAGACTTTGAGGTCGCTGCCCGCGGGGAAAACAGCATGCCCAAGGTCCCCGACGCAGCGGACGAGATCGAGGTCCTTTGTGCGGCGAAACGCAGCTGGGAGGAGCGGCAGTTGCAGACCACGCATCTCCCGCACACGCCGACGCGCTAGGAGGCCGCGCGCAGCAGCCTGCAGCCTCACCGTCGCCGACATGTGGCTGGTAGAGTGGTAGTGATCCAAGCAGGAAGCGGTGACGGCGACGGCGGGAACTTGATCTGCTGGATGGGGACGCCCTGGAGAAGCGGTAATGGCGACGGCGGGAACTTGATCTGGTGGATCGGGACTCCCGCCGGCGCGGTCGATGCGGGGCCGGAGCTGACCGGCGGTGGCTGCTGCATCGGAGCGCCGGGTGCGGCGGTGGCCGCCAGGAGCGGCGGCTGCCACTGTAGTCAGGGCGGGGCGGTGGTGGCAGTGGATGGCAGCTGCAGCGGCCCGGCGAGCGCGGCGGGGATGCCCTGGGGCAGCGGCAGCGGCTGATGCGACGGAGCACCGGGCGCGGCGGAGGCCGCCAGGAGCGATGGCTGCCACTGCAGCCAGGGCGGGGCGGTGGATGGCAGCTGCAGCGGCTGCTGCAGCCGCCCGGCGAGCGCGACGGAGGCCGCTTGGTGCAGCGGCTGCCACGGCGGCGCGGTGGCGGCGATGGGCGGTGCAGCCGGGTGCGGCCCGTAGGAACCCGGCCAAGAACAGGTGGATCTCCTGGACCGCCTGGGTTAGGTCCCGCAGCACCCCGGACACCTCCTTCGGGGTGAGGACGGCGGGGACGGGCGCGACGTAGGATCCCGGCAGCGGAAGAGACGGGTTGGGCGGCGGTGACGACATGATCGAACCGAAGCTAGCTGATACCAAATTGTTATGGCGCTGCTAGAAGGAAGGCGCAAGAGGCCGGCCGGGGCACTTATTGCCCACGGCCGGGCAAGAGGAAAGGGGATTTCCTTCTTAATTCTTGTTTGATTAGATTGATACATCTCCTCTCTTTATATAGAGAGGTTTACTTGACTCCCAAACAAGGCTTACTTGACCTCTAAACAAGCGACCCTTATATCTAATTTACTCTAAGACTAACGGGCTATACCGCCAGCCCAAGCCATTAGGCCCATTACATACTCTAACACCCACACTACTTTTGTATGCATGTTGTCAGTGGTGCTCAAACCAAATAGGGGGCCTCTGCTGTTTTGTTTGTTGCGTCTGGTCCATGCTAAGGGTATTTTTTGATATATTACCGTGTACCTTTTGCTCTGGAGTTTATGAATAAATCAAATAGCTCACGCGCCACCCTATCAACATGGATTAGTGACCCATGTCTTTGATAAATACTCCGTCTGTCCCGTAATATAGGAACTTTTTGAAGAGAACGGACGTTTGACTCTCGGCCTCCATGAAGGCTTTTTTTTTTGAAATTTTCAAAATTCAAACTTTTTGGTTTTGAAAAAAATCTGAAAATGCTGTGCAGGTAATCATGGATGTTATGTGTATGTACGTAAAATTTCAGGATGAAATACGTTCAAATGCGACCTGCACAAAAAAGAAAAATTCATGGCCTGAGAGGATGAATATTATCATGTGTTAAAAAACCCCAGATTTGTCTTTTTTGCACAACCCTCATTTCAACGTATTTTGCTCTGAAAATTTACACACATGTGTGTTATGCCTCCATGTATATCTGTATTATTTTTCTACAATTTTTTTAAACATAGAAAATATGAAATTTGACAAATTTTGAATTTTTGAAAACCGAGCTCCATGGACCCTTACCATGTTAGTCTTCCCTATAATGGTGCACATACACTCCAGTCCAACACAATTTTGCTGTGTTAATAAGAGGTAATTTGACTTACCACTGAAGGGTTTGCCTAGCGGGACTATGTTCAAGTCTTTCGGATGATTGATGCTGAGAAGGTCATTATCGTAACTAATTTCTTTAGCTGGTCAACCTATGTACGGCTAGTATTTCGAGCAGAGCTGCAATCTTGTTCTTATGCACATTCAGGAGCTTAGTAGGGTCTTTTCTTTTTTTGATTTAGTTCATGTAAAAACTAAAAGCCAATGTGTCAGCCCACCAAACCGCAAAATAATCTTTTTATACTTGTCCTTTGTGTGTCCTGATCTCCCAGGTTCTGGTCTTCCTTGGACCCTGTATTCAGCAAGATTGTAACCTTGCCAACTTATCAACATAAACTTGGTTCTAGAAAATTAGGAAATAAGATTGCACGGGATTGAAAGCTAATTTCAGACATTGTTCTGTTGAAAGTTAGAGCAAATCAAAGCTACTGCTGTAATAGGATTGTATCAGGTTGTTACGCTAATGATATGTGTTCCGTACTTTTTAGTTGTCAGCTAGCCCAGGTAAAGCAATTGGTACGGTTAGAGAATTAATGGTGAAACGTTACTTGCAATACAAGTTCTTTCTGTTATCGACACATATAGTCCATGGTTATGAATAGGCTGACATTGAAGAAGAAAAGAAGCACATAGATGTACATAGTTTCTCTGATCCAAATTCTGGTCAACAAACAAACAATTTTAGAGCTAGAACCCAACTGGTTTCAGTTCGAGAAAAGGACATTGAAATGACTAGAGATATTGTTCTAAAATATTGCAGCCTCACCCTACTTTTGTATGCATGTTGTCAGTGGTGCTCAAACCAAATAGGGGGCCTCTGCTGTTTTGTTATGTTGCGTCTGGTCCATGCTAAGGGGTATTTTTTGATATATTACTGTATATCTTTTCTCTGGAGTTTATGAATAAATCAAATAACACACGCGCCACCCATATCAACATGTATTACTGACCCATGTCTTTGTTAAACTAAATGATACCCCGGAAGTTGCTGCGGGAATATATTGCAACATATCTCAATGTGATTCGTTGGATGAAACATGAACATTTGAAGTAATAATATAAAAGGTTAAAACTAAAAATACCTATAATTTATTTTCTTGAGTACTATATAGTTGTAAAATGTTTATTAAACTAGACGATTCTCCGCGCGTTGCTGCTGGATTTCTAAAGGACATCTTGAGATATTGTAGTATTATCTACGAAGAAAATTAAAATCCAGCACCATATGAAAAATATACAACAATGACACAATAGTTGAGATACATATATGTCTCATATTCATTGAATATCACTTGAAAGTAGTATCGCCTAAGACACCATGAAAGTAATACGCTACGTATCTTTACATCAAAGGTCATTGATGTTCAAATAAAAATATAGTACTCGAACAAAATTGTTAAGTTTGTAGCTTAAATAAATAAATATTATTGATCGAATGGCTACATCACATGGTTATTCGTGATAACAATGTAGGAGTATAAAATTGATAAATGGGTAGCATGTAATGGATAGAGGAAGAAATAATAGATTATGTGTTTTTTGTACATGGACAGATGAACTGGTTGAAAGTGGTAGTACTGAAAAAGGAATAACAATAGTCTGGTCCGATGTAGCTGCAGGTTGCCCTATTTGAGTATTTGTCCACATAGGAGTATATTGCTTACCAATCTAGGGAACGGAGTTATTTTGTTAATTATTCTGGGATGGAGCTGACATTACTAATACCCTCCTCACAAAAAAAAGTACTACTACCCAATTAGAAGCACAAATGAAAATTAAAATAACGTGTATATTTATATTTTCAGAGTAACCATCTCACTCAGGTAGATCAGTTCTAAAATGACACCCAATGTGTGTGGCCCAACAACATATGACTTCAATAATCTACTGCTAGTCTGTAGCAAGATTGTAAGAGCATCTCTAGCAGACCCCGTATAATGCCGACCCGTATAAGGCATTTACAGATCGACAAAGATATGTTTTGCGGGTCAAAATCATGCGCGGTAGAGTAGACCCCGTATATAAAATTGTATAATTTAAAAAAAAACTTCCACCGGAGAAATTGCAACCACACTAGTTCATCACATACTACATGATCACACACTAGTTCATCACATACTACATGATCATACATACTGCATTCTACTGCTACTACTAGAGAGGGGTGGGGAATCTCGCGGCGGCAAGGCCGAGGATGATGTACCAAAAAGGAAGAGCTCGCAGACGAGGACGACGCGGTGGAGGAGCTCGGTCCTCCTCGTCGGAGCTGACGAGATCGATGAACTTCTGCCTCTGCTCCTTCGCGGCAAGGTTGGCCACGGCCTTCTGCTTGAGCATGAGGTCTTCGAGCTCCTCATCGTGGCGCCGGCGCCCCGCCTCCTCGCGCAAGCTCCGTTTGTCAATGGCGGCCGTGACCGCGTCGACATCGGCCACGAAATCTTCGGGCCCAACGACACCTTGGCGCTCGATCTCCTCCGCCTCCTGCTTGACGGCGACGAGCTCGCGGTTCTTCGGCTCCTCCGACCACTCCCTCTTCACGGGGATAAGCGCCGCGCCGGAAGGGCCCCTCGTGGCGGAGGAAGAGCCCGCGGCCGAGGAGGGCGACCGCTCGTGCCGGCGGTCGTACTCATCCGTCTCGCAATGGAGGAGTCTTGACGGCGGCTCGAGGCCCTGGTTTGTCCACTTCCTCGCCGCACGCTTCCTCGCGCCGTCCGCGCGGACACACCGCTCGTGCTCGGGGTTGCCGCTGCCGCCGGAGCTGCGGCTGGAGTTCCACATACGGCCCCACATGGCGTTTGGAGGCTGAAGAGGGCTCACCAGCGGCGAGAAATGCGGGGGAGTGAGTGGGAAATCGCGGGGAAACACGGCGGCATGCGGATAGGGTTTCGACCCGTATTTGCCCCCGTAAACCCGTTGATATACGGCTTGAAAGGGGGGGGGGGTTGCAGGCTTACGGGCCGGACGAGTATACTGTTGGGGTACGTAGTAATTTAAAAAAAAATTCTACGCACACGCAAGATCATGGTGATGCATAGCAACCAGAGGGGGGAGTGTTGTCCACGTACCCTCGTAGACCGACAGCGGAAGCGTTATTACAACACGGTTGATGTAGTCCTACGTCTTCACGATCTGACCGATCAAGTACCGAACGCACGACACCTCCGTGTTCAGCACACGTTCAGCTCGATGACGTCCCTCGAACTCCGATCCAGCCGAGTGTTGAGGGAGAGTTTCGTCAGCACGACGGCGTGGTGACGATGATGATGTTCCACCGACGCAGGGCTTCGCCTAAGCTCTGCAACGGTATTATCGAGGTGTAATCTGGTGGAGGGGGGCACCGCACACGGCTAAAATATCGTATATCAAGTGTGTTTAGAGGTGCCCCCCTGCCCCCGTATATAAAGGAGCAAGGGGGAGGCCGGCTGCCCTAGGCGCGCCAAGGAGAGGGGGGGAGTCCTCCTCCTAGTAGGAGTAGGACTCCCCTTTCCTAGTCCAACTAGGAAAAACGGGGGGTGGGGGGGGGGGGAAGGAAAGAGAGGGAGAGGGAAAGGGGGCTGCGCTCCCCTCTCCTAGTCCAACTAGGATTCCTCCTGGGGGGGGGGGCGCCACCTCCTGGCTGCTGCCCTCTCTCCCCCCTCTAGGCCCACTAAGGCCCAATACTTCCCCGGGGGGTTCCGGTAACCCTCCGGCACTCCGGTTAAATCCGAAAATTCTCCGGAACACTTCCGGTGTCCGAATATAGTTGTCCAATATATCAATCTTTATGTCTCGACCATTTCGAGACTCCTCGTCATGTCCGTGATCACATCCGGGACTCCGAACAACCTTCGGTACATCAAAACATATAAACTCATAATATAACTGTCATCGTAACTTTAAGCGTGCGGACCCTACGGGTTCGAGAACTATGTAGACATGACCGAGACACCTCTCCGGTCAATAACCAATAGCGGAACCTGGATGCTCATATTGGTTCCTACATATTCTACGAAGATCTTTATCGGTCAGACCGCATAACAACATACGTTGTTCCCTTTGTCATCGGTATGTTACTTGCCCGAGATTCGATCGTCGGTATCTCGATACCTAGTTCAATCTCGTTACCGGCAAGTCTCTTTACTCGTTTCGTAATACACCATCCCGCAACTAACTCATTAGTCACAATACTTGCAAGGCTTATAGTGATGTGCATTACTGAGTGGGCCCAGAGATACCTCTCCGACAATCGGAGTGACAAATCCTAATCTCGAAATACGCCAACCCAACAAGTACCTTTGGAGACACCTGTAGAGCACCTTTATAATCACCCATTTACGTTGTGATGTTTGGTAGCACACAAAGTGTTCCTCCGGTAAACGGGAGTTGCATAATCTCATAGTCATAGGAACATGTATAAGTCATGAAGAAAGCAATAGCAACATACTAAAAGATCGGGTGCTAAGCTAACGGAATGGGTCAAGTCAATCACGTCATTGTCCTAATGAGGTGATCCCGTTAATCAAATGACAACTCATGTCTATGGCTAGGAAACATAACCATCTTTGATTAACGAGCTAGTCAAGTAGAGGCATACTAGTGACACTTTGTTTGTCTATGTATTCACACATGTATTATGTTTCCGGTTAATACAATTCTAGCATGAATAATAAACATTTATCATGATATAAGGAAATAAATAATACTTTATTATTGCCTCTAGGGCATATTTCCTTCAGTCTCCCACTGGCACTAGAGTCAATAATCTAGATTACACTGTAATGATTCTCACACCCATGGAGTCTTGGTGCTGATCATGTTTTGCTCGTGGAAGAGGCTTAGTCAACGGGTCTGCAACATTCAGATCCGTATGTATCTTGCAAATTTCTATGTCTCCCACCCTAAATCCCGGATGGAATTGAAGCGTCTTTTGATGTGCTTGGTTCTCTTGTGAGATCTGGATTCCTTTGCTAAGGCAATTGCACCAGTATTGTCACAAAAGATTTTCATTGGTCCCGATGCACTAGGTATGACACCTAGATCGGATATGAACTCCTTCATCCAGACTCCTTCATTTGCTGCTTCCGAAGCAGCTATGTACTCCGCTTCACACGTAGATCCCGCCACGACACTTTGCTTAGAACTGCACCAACTGACAGCTCCACCGTTCAATGTAAACACGTATCCGGTTTGCGATTTAGAATCGTCCGGATCAGTGTCAAAGCTTGCATCAACGTAACCACTTACGATGAGCTCTTTGTCACCTCCATAAACGAGAAACATATCCTTAGTCCTTTTTAGGTATTTCAGGATGTTCTTGACCGCTGTCCAGTGATCCACTCCTGGATTACTTTGGTACCTCCCTGCTAAACTTATAGCAAGGCACACATCAGGTCTGGTACACAGCATTGCATACATGATAGAGCCTATGGTTGAAGCATAGGGAACATCTTTCATCTTCTCTCTATCTTCTGCAGTGGTCGGGCATTGAGTCTTACTCAATCTCACACCTTGTAGTACAGGCAAGAACCCTTTCTTTGCTTGATCCATTTTGAACTTCTTCAAAACTTTGTCAAGGTATGTGCTTTGTGAAAGTCCAATTAAGCGTCTTGATCTATCTCTATAGATCTTAATGCCTAATATATATGCAGCTTCACCGAGGTCTTTCATTGAAAAACTCTTATTCAAGTATCCCTTTATGCTATCCAGAAATTCTATATCATTTCCAATCAGCAATATGTCATCCACATATAATATCAGAAATGCTATCGAGCTCCCACTCACTTTCTTGTAAATACAGGCTTCTCCAAAAGTCTGTATAAAACCAAATGCTTTGATCACACTATCAAAGCGTTTATTCCAACTCCGAGAGGCTTGCACCAGTCCATAAATGGATCGCCGGAGCTTGCACACTTTGTTAGTTCCCTTTGGATCGACAAAACCTTCCGGTTGCATCATATACAACTCTTCTTCCAGAAATCCATTCAGGAATGCAGTTTTGACATCCATTTGCCAAATTTCACAATCATAAAATGCAGCAATAGCTAACATGATTCGGACAGACTTAAGCATCGCTATGGGTGAGAAGGTCTCATCGTAGTCAATCCCTTGAACTTGTCGAAAACCTTTCGCAACAAGTCGAGCTTTATAGACAGTAATATTACCATCAGCGTCAGTCTTCTTCTTGAAGATCCATTTATTTTCAATGGCTTGCCGACCATTGGGCAAGTCAACCAAAGTCCATACTTTGTTCTCATACATGGATCCCATCTCGGATTTCATGGCTTCAAGCCATTTTGCGGAATCTGGGCTCACCATCGCTTCTTCATAGTTCGTAGGTTCATCATGGTCTAGTAACATGACCTCCAGAACAGGATTACCGTACCACTCTGGTGCGGATCTTGATCTAGTTGACCTACGAGGTTCAGTAATAACTTGATCTGAAGTTTCATGATCATTATCATTAACTTCCTCACTAATTGGTGTAGGTGTCGCAGAAACTGATTTCTGCGATGATCTACTTTCCAATAAGGGAGCAGGTACAGTTACCTCATCAAGTTCTACTTTCCTCCCACTCACATCTTTCGAGAGAAACTCCTTCTCTAGAAAGGATCCATTCCTAGCAACGAATATCTTGCCTTCGGATCTGTGATAGAAGGTGTACCCAGCAGTCTCTTTTGGGTATCCTATGAAGACACATTTCTCCGATTTAGGTTCGAGCTTATCAGGTTGAAGTTTCTTCACATAAGCATCGCAACCCCAAACTTTAAGATACGACAACTTTGGTTTCTTACCAAACCATAGTTCATAAGGCGTCGTCTCAACGGATTTTGATGGTGTCCTATTTAGAGTGAATGCAGCCGTCTCTAAAGCATAACCCAAAAATGATAGCGGTAAATCAGTAAGAGACATCATAGATCATACCATATCTAATAAAGTACGATTACGACGTTCGGACACACCATTATGCTGTGGTGTTCCGGGTGGCGTGAGTTGTGAAACTATTCCGCATTATTTCAAATGTAGGCCAAACTCGAACTCAAATATTCTCCTCCACGATCAGATCGTAGGAATTTTATTTTCTTGTTACGATGATTTTCAACTTCACTCTGAAATTCTTTGAACTTTTCAAATGTTTCAGACTTATGTTTCATCAAGTAGATATACCCATATCTGCTCAAATCATCTGTGAAGGTGAGAAAATAACGATATCCGCCACGAGCGTCAATATTCATCGGACCACATACATCTGTATGTATGATTTCCAACAAATCTGTTGCTCTCTCCATAGTTCCGGAGAACGGTGTTTTTGTCATCTTGCCCATGAGGCACGGTTCGCAAGTACCAAGTGATTCAAAATCAAGTGATTCCAAAATTCCATCAGTATGGAGTTTCTTCATGCGCTTTACACCGATATGACCCAAACGGCAGTGCCACAAATAAGTTGCACTGTCATTATTAACTCTGCATCTTTTGGCTTCGACATTATGAATATGTGTATCACTACTATCGAGATTCACTAAAAATAGACCACTCTTCAAGGGTACATGACCATAAAAGATATTATTCATATAAATAGAACAACCATTATTCTCTGATTTAAATGAATAACCGTCTCGCATTAAACAAGATCTAGATATAATATTCATGCTCAACGCTGGCACCAAATAACAATTATTTAGGTCTAAAACTAATCCCGAAGGTAGATGTAGAGGTAGCGTGCCGACGGCGATCACATCGACTTTGGAACCATTTCCCACGCGCATCGTCACCTCGTCCTTAGCCAATCTTCGCTTAATCCGTAGCCCCTGTTTCGAGTTGCAAATATTAGCAACAGAACCAGTATCAAATACCCAGGTGCTACTGCGAGTATTAGTAAGGTACACATCAATAACATGTATATCACATATACCTTTGTTAACCTTGCTATCCTTCTTATCCGCCAAATACTTGGGGCAGTTCCGCTTCCAATGACCAGTCTGCTTACAGTAGAAGCACTCAGTTTCAGGCTTAGGTCCAGACTTGGATTTCTTCTCCTGAACAGCAACTTGCTTACTGTTCTTCTTGAAGTTCCCTTTCTTCTTTCCTTTGCCCTTTTTCTTGAAACTAGTGGTTTTACTGACCTCAACACTTGATGCTCCTTTTTGATTTCTACCTCCGGTGCCTTTAGCATTGCGAAGAGCTCGGGAATTGTCTTATCCATCCCTTGCATGTTATAGTTCATCACGAAGCTCTTGTAGCTTGGTGGCAGTGATTGAAGAATTCTGTCAATGACGCAATCATCCGGAAGTTGAACTCCCAGTTGAATCAAGTGATTATTATACCCAGACATTCTGAGTATATGCTCACTGACAGAACTATTCTCTTCCATCTTGCAGCTATAGAACTTATTGGAGACTTCATATCTCTCAATCCGGGCATTTGCTTGAAATATTAACTTCAACTCCTGGAACATCTCATATGCTCCATGACGTTCAAAACGTCGTTGAAGACCCGGTTCTAAGCCGTAAAGCATGGCACACTGAACTATTGAGTAGTCATCAGCTTTGCTCTGCTAGACGTTCATAACTTCTGGCGTCGCTCTTGCAGGAGGCCTGGCACCTAGCGGTGCTTCTAGGACGTAATTCTTCTGTGCAGCAATGAGGATAATCCTCAAGTTACGGACCCAGTCCGTGTAATTGCTACCATCATCTTTCAACTTAGCTTTCTCAAGGAACGCATTAAAATTCAACGGAACAACAGCACGGGCCATTTATCTACAATTAACATAGACAAGCAAGATACTATCAGGTACTAAGTTCATGATAAATTTAAGTTCAATTAATCATATTACTTAAGAACTCCCACTTAGATAGACATCCCTCTAATCATCTAAGTGATTACGTGATCCAAATCAACTAAACCATGTCCGATTAACACGTGAGATGGAGTAGTTTCAATGGTGAACATCACTATGTTGATCATATCTACTATATGATTCACGCTCGACCTTTCGGTCTCTGTGTTCCGAGGCCATATCTGTATATGCTAGGCTCATCAAGTTTAACCTGAGTATTCCGCGTGTGCAACTGTTTTGCACCCGTTGTATTTGAACGTAGAGCCTATCACACCCGATTAACACGTGGTGTCTCAGCACGAAGAACTTTCGCAACGGTGCATACTCAGGGAGAACACTTTATCTTGAAATTTTAGTGAGAGATCATCTTATAATGCTACCGTCAATCAAAGCAAGATAAGATGCATAAAGGATTAACATCACATGCAATCAATATAAGTGATATGATATGGCCATCATTATCTTGTGCTTGTGATCTCCATCTCCGAAGCACCGTGCTCGTGATCTCCATCTCCGAAGCACCATGCTCATGATCTCCATCTCCGAAGCACCGTCATGATCACCATCGTCATCGGCGCGACACCTTGATCTCCATCGTAGTATCGTTGTCGTCTCGCCAACTAATTGCTTTTACAACTATCGCTACTGCTTAGTGATAAAGTAAAACTATTACATGGCGATTGCATTTCATACAATAAAGCGACAACCATATGGCTCCTGCCAGTTGCCAATAACTCGGTTACAAAACATGATCATCTCACACAACAAATTATATCACATCATGTCTTGACCATATCACATCACAACATGCCCTGCAAAAACAAGTTAGACGTCCTCTACTTTGTTGTTGCAAGTTTTACGTGGCTGCTACGGGCTTAGCAAGAACCGTTCTTACCTACGCATCAAAACCACAACGATAGTTTGTCAAGTTGGTGCTGTTTTAACCTTTGCAAGGACCGGGCGTAGCCACACTCGGTTCAACTAAAGTGAGAGAGACAGACACCCGCCGGTCACCTTTAAGCAACGAGTGCTCGCAACGGTGAAACCAGTCTCGCGTAAGCGTACGCGTAATGTCGGTCCGGGCCGCTTCATCTCACAATACCGCTGAACCAAAGTATGACATGCTGGTAAGCAGCATGACTTATATCGCCCACAACTCACTTGTGTTCTACTCGTGCATAGCATCAACGCATAAAACCAGGCTCGGATGCCACTGTTGGGGAACGTAGTAATTTCAACAGTTTTCCTACGCACACGCAAGATCATGGTGATGCATAGCAACGAGAGGGGGGAGTGTTGTCCACGTACCCTCGTAGACCGATAGCGGAAGCGTTATTGCAACGCGGTTGATGTAGTCGTACGTCTTCACGATCCGACCGATCAAGTACCGAACGCACGGCACCTCCGAGTTCAGCACACGTTCAGCTCGATGACGTCCCTCGAACTCCGATCCAGCCGAGTGTTGAGGGAGAGTTTCGTCAGCACGACGGCGTGGTGACGATGATGATGTTCCACCGACGCAGGGCTTCGCCTAAGCTCCGCAACGGTATTATCGAGGTGTAATCTGGTGGAGGGGGGCACCGCACACGGCTAAAATATCGTATATCAAGTGTGTTTAGAGGTGCCCCCTGCCCCCGTATATAAAGGAGCAAGCGGGAGGCCGACTGCCCTAGGCGCGCCAAGGAGAGGGGGGGAGTCCTCCTCCTAGTAGGAGTAGGACTCCCCTTTCCTAGTCCAACTAGGAAAAAAAAGGGGGGGGGGGAAGGAAAGAGAGCGAGAGGGAGAGGGAAAGGGGGCTGCGCCCCCCTCTCCTAGTCCAACTAGGATTCCTCCTGGGGGGGGGGGCGCCACCTCCTGGCTGCTGCCCTCTCTCTCCCCTCTAGGCCCACTAAGGCCCAATACTTCCCCGGGGGGTTCCGGTAACCCTCCGGCACTCCGGTTAAATCCGAAAATTCTCCGGAACACTTCCGGTGTCCGAATATAGTTGTCCAATATATCAATCTTTATGTCTCGACCATTTCGAGACTCCTCGTCATGTCCGTGATCACATCCGGGACTCCGAACAACCTTCGGTACATCAAAACATATAAACTCATAATATAACTGTCATCGTAACTTTAAGCGTGCGGACCCTACGGGTTCGAGAACTATGTAGACATGACCGAGACACCTCTCCGGTCAATAACCAATAGCGGAACCTGGATGCTCATATTGGTTCCTACATATTCTACGAAGATCTTTATCGGTCAGACCGCATAACAACATACGTTGTTCCCTTTGTCATCGGTATGTTACTTGCCCGAGATTCGATCATCGGTATCTCGATACCTAGTTCAATCTCGTTACCGGCAAGTCTCTTTACTCGTTTCGTAATACACCATCCCGCAACTAACTCATTAGTCACAATGCTTGCAAGGCTTATAGTGATGTGCATTACTGAGTGGGCCCAGAGATACCTCTCCGACAACCCAACAAGTACCTTTGGAGACACCTGTAGAGCACCTTTATAATCACCCATTTACGTTGTGACGTTTGGTAGCACACAAAGTGTTCCTCCGGTAAACGGGAGTTGCATAATCTCATAGTCATAGTAACATGTATAAGTCATGAAGAAAGCAATAGCAACATACTAAACGATCGGGTGCTAAGTTAACGGAATGGGTCAAGTCAATCACGTCATTGTCCTAATGAGGTGATCCCGTTAATCAAATGACAACTCATGACTATGGCTAGGAAACATAACCATCTTTGATTAACGAGCTAGTCATGTAGAGGCATACTAGTGACACTTTGTTTGTCTATGTATTCACACATGTATTATGTTTCCGGTTAATACAATTCTAGCATGAATAATAAACATTTATCATGATATAAGGAAATAAATAATACTTTATTATTGCCTCTAGGGCATATTTCCTTCATATACAGGCTCTGTTCTGGCCAGAAAATAGGCTGAGCCCGTATACTCGCCGGAATTATGTGGGTTCGCGAGATATACGGGGTCTGCTAGAGTTGCTCTAAAATTATATCAAAAGACTAATTAGACAGTAGCTAGACTTCATCACCTCTCCAAAGTTGGCCCATATACTGGTTCAGTATAGATAAGAAAACACTCGAACTGAAAGAAAATAAATGGGAAATAAAAAAAAAGCTTTTGGCCCATGTATGAGAAAGGCAAGCGGAAGCCATTGTCATCAACACTAAAGAGTTTCACCTAAAAATGCAAGCAAGAGTTTTGCAAGTCATAATCGTTCAACAAAGGATGGAGAAAAAAAAGTAGCTTGTAGTATGACAGATGAGGGACGCCTTTGGGCTGACCGGAGCTATTATGGCAGGTGCTTCACTCGGGGTTGGGGAGTTGCCGGCGCATCCATACGCGAGCAGCAAATATTTGATAGCGTTAAGCCATGTTTCAGGATGAAATGACATGCTTGCATGTTGAGAGACATATGATAGTGGGGTAGGCCTTTTCTCATGCATGTTTTGATGTGGCATGCTTGCATTTTGAGAGAAATAGTTAATGGACGCTAGCTATTTAGGTACAGAAGATACTCGCTCCGACTTATAATATATGAATGTTATTCCAGCTATGTTAGCTTGAAAAACGTTTCTATATTATGGGACGGAGAGAGTATATTACTGTATGTATTTCGCATAATCATATTTCAATGGTATATTTTGAATCGAACTCAAATAATTTGGATCTTTAGTTTGAGGGAGTCGGCGTCCTATGTCTCTATTGCTCGAACATATTTATTTAGCTTGTTTCCGGCATACAACGTTTTAAAGAAAATCAAAAGAATGGGACTGACAAGTTAAAGCAAATAAAGTAATCAAACGTATTTATTTAGCTTGTTTCCTGCATACAGAGTTTAGTTTAAAGAAAATTTAAAGAATTGGACCGACAAGTTAAAGCAAATAAAGCAAATAGG
This sequence comes from Aegilops tauschii subsp. strangulata, assembly GCF_002575655.3. NCBI lineage: Eukaryota > Viridiplantae > Streptophyta > Magnoliopsida > Poales > Poaceae > Aegilops > Aegilops tauschii. Next base: position 490,902 of record NW_027332466.1, read on the forward strand.
CCGGTCCGCCCCATCTCCGATGGCCTCTAGGCCATGCAGGTGCGGAGGATATCGGCCCTTCGCCGGCGGGAGGGACTCTGTTCTCGTTCTTGTTAGGTTCAAGGTCTTGGTTGGGGCTATGTGGTGGCGGCAATGCCCCTTAGTAGGAATGATGTCTCCCACGTTCTACCCCCGTCTGGATGGTGCGTCTAGCATCGTTGGAGGGCGTGTGGAGGTGTGTCTATGCGGATCTCACGGGATTTGATCGGTGCTGGTCTTCGGTGGATCTATTTGGATCTGGTCTTCGTCTTTGTCTGGGTGTTTACATGTTTGATTTTTCTGATCTATGACTTTCTTCATCATCGATGGTTGCTACTCTGATGCGCTGGTCATATGGGGCATTAGCACGAGTGCACGACGACTTCCCAACTGTTTACTACAACAAGGTTTGCCTAGCTCCGCTGAAGGAGGAGCGAATGACGGTGGCGCGCCTTCGGCTCTCTCCAATGCTTGTAGTCATCGCTAAGTGGTCCACGGATATGACTGAAATTTTTATTACCTCTGTTGTTCTTTGTACTGCCATGATTAAAGATAAATAGAGTGGAAGTTTCTCGCAAAATAAAAGTTAAAGCAAATAGTACAAAACAGAAATAGTAGGGTGATCACATGACGTGTGGTTCCTAGTTTTGTAAAAAAGAGAGCTTATTTACGATTCTTAAGGAAAAGTTGAAAGAAGGAAAGAATTGCAAGTTAAAAGGAGAATATGTTGGCAAATAGTGAAACAGAAGCACCTTGTTATGCTAATCATACCAATTTTAGCAAGGAAGGGAAGCTAAAATATTCTTGTTCAACAAAAAACACAATAACCAAAATTAATAATTGTTTCATGTCTGAGTATAACCTCTCGCAAATCTATTTGCTTGGCTACATGCCCACAGAAAAAGGAAGGATCTTTTGTACCGGTTCATGGGAGGAGATCTTCGCCGGTTTCTAAACCGTTGAGGACTCATATTGACAATTCAGATTGTACACAAAAAGATCACTGATAATCAATGTATTTTTATGATAATCAATGTTTCTTAAACTTTTTTGAACTCCAGCCTATTTTTGCGTTCAGTATGCATCATTCAAAGCGACGTCATCAATTTCAACACGTTCTGACATCATTTGCCGTTTTTCAGTCATTTACCGATTTGTTTAGAGAGCTAAATGACGGTGAAATTGAAAATCACTACAAAATGAACTCTGAAAATGTTGGAACTTGGCATGGTATCATCATTTCACCCGCATAGCATGTGCAAAAGAGTAGACAGGGTCACAGCGAAAACTGGACGCACCTCGTGTACAAACTGGACAATCTCTTTCGGAGTATGAGGGTTTCGGACGAGAACTCATCTGTTACACGGGCACTTCAATGTTTTTTAAACTTTTTCGAACTCCAGCCTATATTTGCGTTCAGTATGCATCATTCAAAGCGACGTCATCAATTTCCAACACGTTCTGACATCGTTTGCTGTTTTTCAGTCATTTACCGATTTGTTTAGAGAGGTAAATGATGGTGAAATTGAAAATCACTACAAAATGAACTCTGAAAATGTTGGAACTTGGCATGGTATCATCATTTCACCCGCATAGCATGTGCAAAAGAGTAGAGAGGGTCACGGCAAAAACTGGACGCACCTCGTGTACAAACTGGACAATCTCTTTCAGAGTATGAGGGTTTCGGACGAGAACTCATCTGTTACACGGGCACTTCAACGTTTTTTAAACTCCAGCCTATTTTTGCGTTCAGTATGCATCATAATAAAACAAAAAATAAATAAAACAGAAAAGATAAAAACTATATAAAAAAATTACTCAAAAATAAATAGCAGAAAATAAATAATGCAGAAAAGAAAAAAACTATATAAAAAATTGTTATATTCATAAAGAAACTAAATACAGCCAAAAAAAGTACTCAGAAATAAATAGAAGAAAATTATATAAAAAATTGTTGGGGCGCTGCCCAGTGGGCCTGCCAGACCTAGGGTTTGCAAATACAGGCCCAGAAGGGCCAGCGGGCTCAAAGGACAGCGCGCCGAAGTTAGGCCCAGAAGCCTGCTATATAGAGAAGTTCGAAGGAGCAGCCGCAGCTGGGTTTATAAACCAGTGCGGCTGCCCTTCGCTCGGTGAGGTGGGACTAAACATTGTGCACTGCTGGTGGCAGCGCACAACCATTAGTACCGGTTGGTGGCTCCAATCGGTACTAATGCGTGGGCCTTTAGTACCGGTTCAAGCCACGAACCGGTACTAAAGGGGGCTGTTTCCCGCCGCTTGACCTGGCGAAAATTGGCCTAGTACCGGTTGGTGGCTCCAACCGGTACTAAAGGCCCCTCATATATATATGGCACTTACGAAAAAATCAGTTTCGTCGACCCACTTCTTCTCCAACTTCTTCGCGCGACATCGCCGCCGCCGCGCCGTCGCCCATCGCGCGCCACCCTCGCCGGCCCCGCCTCCCTCGCCGCCCCCGCCGCGCGCCGTCCCCCCCGCCGCCCGTCGTCGTCGTCACCGCCGTCGGCCCCACCGCCCGTCGTACGCCGTCACCGCCGTCGCCCCCGCCGCCCGTCGCCACCGCCCCATACTACGTCGCCGTCTTGATCGCGCCGTCGCCCCCGGCCCGCCGCCCGTTGTCGCGCCGTCCCGTCGCATCGCCGTCTCGCGCCGCAGCCCGTACGCCCCCCCCCCCCCCCCCCCCCCCCCGCGCGTACACACACACACACATACACACACACACATATTTTTTTTTACTTATTTTCTGTTTTCTGTTGTTTTGATTAATGTTAGATGAATTACGTAGATAAGAATGTTAGAATGTTAATGTTAGATGAATTATATGAAAAAAATGTTACATATTAATGTCAATTTTAGATGAATTAGCTAGATATTAATTAGGTATATATATGACATTTGAACTAGTTGAATTAATATAACTAGTTTATTTTTAGTATGAAAATTAATAGAACAAGTTTATTTTTAGTAAGAAAATTTAGGGATATGAGATTATTTGAACTAGTTGAATTAATATAACTAGTTTATTTTTAGTAAATGCTTAGTTGAACTAGTTGAATTAGTAGAACTAGTTTATTTTTAGTAAGAAAATTTAGGTATATGAGATTTGATGATCTAATTAAAATATTACTATATATAGCTACTTTATATATTTTAGTAAGAAAATTAATAGAACTAGTTTATTTTTAGTAAATTCTTAGTTGAGTTAGTTGAATTAATAGAACTAGTCTATTTTTAGTAAGAAAATTTAGATATCTGAGATTTGATTATCTAATTAAAATATTACTATATAGAACTAGCTACTTTATTTTAGTAAGAAAATTAATAGAACAAGTTTATTTTTATTAAATGCTTAGCTGAATTAGTTGAATTAATAGAACTAGTTGAACTAATAGAAGTAGTTGAATTAGTTGAATTAATAGAACTAGTAAGTGTTTAATGTTTCACCTATATGAACATAGGAAATGTCGTCTGACGATGAAAAAGATTTCATTAAGTGCGAATACTGTGAAGACCAGCGCGGCCTGTGCGACAGAAATTTCCTTGTTGGTGATAGGCGCTTCAGCATCAAGCTGGATGAGACCTTCGAAGTGGATACAGTAAGTCACAACGACAAGTCTTTTTTCGTAATTAAGCATGACTTATATATGCTTCATTTGCTTCAACTTATAATTTTAAATTTTCACTATTCTACTAGCGCATCCCCTGCCATGCAAGAATTTTTGTCTTGGATAAGATAGGTTTCAGTGCTATGGAAACTATGAAGGTAAAGAGAGTTTACCTGAAGACCGAGCATGGTTATACTTTCAACGTCAAATTATACAATGCAGACACGTACACCTATTTTGAATGCAAAACTTGGCAAGCACTATGCAAGGCTTATGCATTTGAGCCTGATATGGTTATCACCTTTGATATTCGTCCGGAAGATGATATTGAAGGTAATAGAGACATCTGGGTCGATGTGCAGACGCCTCCAGTTCTACCATTGTGTGAGTTTCTCAACCATATTTATGTCTTTGATATTGTTTATTCAAAAATAGTTGACAACTAATTTCTATTGACAGCTTATTTCCATTCAAGCAAACATGTCCGGCGCTTGGTAGACAGGACCTACTACTGTCCCGGAGCTGAACTAAACTGCGAGGAGATAAGTCATTATGTTTCATGGCTTGAGGATCTTCATACTGTTAAGACAAATTTTCTTCCTGCACTTAGAAATGTTAGTACTCAAAACGTGCGACCAATAGTGATCGTATTGAACTACGGTCACATCTATTTATGAAAGATGGTAAGATTTTTACTATTTGTCCTCAGTGCATCTTTTGCATACATTATTTTTTTGCTAAACTTTCATTGCTAAGTATATTAATTACTATATGATGTTCTTCAACAGGGACTCCCGATAACAGTTGTGCCTCAGTGGATCGAGACTAAAGGTCACATGTCAATGGTTAGCTTACGGCCAAGATATCCTACATTGCACATGAGTGCATTCAGGATTTCTAAAAGCAATGAATGCTTAATAGTGAAAGATTGGAGCAAAATTGTTAACGATCCCAGAGAAGTACTAGGGGGCAGCAATGAGAAGCGCAGCCCATGATTAGGAGACAGGTTCATCTGCATGCTCCAGTATGATGAATCAGGAGAGGTATACATGTTCTAAGCTATTTTACCTGAGAGAGAGAGAGAGAGAGAGCAGCAGGAGTGATTTAGCTAGTTCATGCTCTTAGTACTTTTGTCCTCTCATGTCCGTGTTCTTCGTCCTGAACTTAATCTCAAAGGGTGATTTGCTTTTGTGGTGTTATGAACGCTTATAATATGATGACCATGTTGAACTCGATGATATCTTTGCTTCTGGTACAAGTGAATGTTTTTTCTTTAAGCTAGTGTTGGTGCTGATTAGATAGCGGTAATGACTATGATGATTAAACAATGGTAATGACGACTATGATGACTTTTAGCTAGCTAGTTTACTGTTGTTGATGATATGATGCAAGAGTTTTTATATTAATATGATGATGATGATGATGAGTTATTATATCATTTATAAAAGAAACCGCAGATTAGTTTCAGCTGGATGGATCCTAGCTAAGTGATCAAGTATATGCCATATCCATATTATACTTGATCACTTAATTATAGGTGATCAAGTATAATATGGATATGGCATATACTTGATCACTTAGCTAGGATCCACATGCATCCAGTCGAAACTAATCTGCGGTACTTTCACCTAATGATTTAACAACTAAAATAATCACTAAATTAAATTGAAAACACAAAATTAAAGGAAAAATAAAAAATAATACCAAAACACCCCCAAACATTTAGTACCGGTTACCAACCGGTACTAATGTCCTGCACGCACCCGAGCCTGGCTCGTGCCACGTGGTGGCACTTTAGCGCCAGTTCGTGATGAACCGGTACTAAAGGGGGGGACCTTTAGTCCCCACTCTTTAGTGCCGGTTGTGGAACCGGCACTAAAAGCCCTTACGAACCGGCGCTAAAACCCGGTTCTGCACTAGTGGGTGCACATCAAGTAGAAGCAGAGCCTGTTGCAATCCATCGATTCGTGTTGCGCCTCTGCCATTCTTGCCGAGAGACTCCGCCGAGAGAGTCGATTCATCTAATCGATCAGCCCATGTCAAGTTCACGTGCAGGTGTAGATACGTGTGCTGGTGCTTGTTACAATGCAACTTGTATCACTAGGAGGTCAAAGCCACCATATATATGATGTACATGAGGATGCCAAAAGTCCAGAATATGCTGAAGACGCTGTAGGAGACAACATCACAGAGAGACGAACACCAAGCACCGAGCGACGGCGCATGTGCGAGACGGGATCAATATAGGGAACACTGTCAGAAGTCAGCGAGCAGCGACACAGATGCAGGGACGGAAACCTCATATCCATTTTTATCTCTCTATTTTTTTACACTCAGAAACAACCAGTGGAATCAACCCAAAACAGCGGAATCAATAGGCCGAACGAAGTATTAGCCCTCACGCGCAAGGCAGATAGCCAGCGGGCTGACTCCAAAAGCAGGAGCGATGACCAGGGCGCTCGATCCATAGGACGAGAACAGCACCGCCTCGATCGAGGGCGGCCGAATCGTGAGCGGGTCCCAATCTGGGCGTGCAAGGGCGGCCGGGTGTCCAGAGGACGCCCATGACTGGAGCTGCCGGCGGGGTGTGGAGAGGGCGCCCTCGCCTGGAGCCAGAGGTGGCCGCGGCGGGAGGTGGGCACGGCGGCCTCAGTGAGAGGGGGAGGCGCCACGACCATGGCGGGAGGTGGAGGCGGCGACCTCGGCGGGGGGTGGAGGTGCGGCGGCTGCGGCGGGAGGTGGAGGCGGCGTCCTCGGCGGGAGGTGGGCACGGCAGCCTCGGCGAGAGGTGGTGGCGTGGCAGACGTGGCGGGAGGTGAAGGCGGCAACGTCGACGGGAGGTGGAGGAGTGGACCTAGGGCAGATCGGCGAGAGAGCCGCCGGATCGGACTGGTCTAGAGCAGAGAAAAACCGCAACCACCGGCAAAAAAAGCGACGGCAACGTGCGAGGTTGGATCAGGAGGCGAGTTACAACGCAAAAAAAAACTCTGAACCTAGGCTCGATACCATGTTATAATGCAACTTGTATTACTAGGAGGTCAAAGCCACCATATATATGATGTACATGAGGATGCCAAAAGTTAAGAATACGCTGAAGACGCTGTAGGAGACAACGTCACAGAGAGACGAGCACCAAGCACCGAGCGATGACACATGTGCGAGACGGGATCAATATAGGGAACACTGCCAGAAGTCAGCGGCGGCGACACAGGGACGGAAACCTCATATCCATTTCTACTCTATTTTTTTTACACTCAGAAACAACCAGTGGAATCGACCCAAAATAACGGAATCAATAGGCCGAATGAAGTATTAGCGCTCACACGCGAGGCAGATAGCTAGCGGGCTGACTCCAAAAGGAGGAGCGGAGACCAGGGCGCTCGATCCATAGGACGAGAACGGCACCGCCTCGATCGAGGGCGGCCGAATCGCGAGCGGGTCCCGATCTGGGCGTGCAAGGGTGGCCGGGTGTCCAAAGGGCGCCCTCGCCTGGACCCGGTGGTGGCCGCGACGGGAGGTGGGCACGGCGGCCTCGATGAGAGGTGGAGGCACGGTGGCCGCGACGGGAGGTGGAGGCGGCGACCTCGGCGGGAGGTGGAGGCGCGGCTGCCGTGGCGGGAGGTGGAGGCGGCGACTTCGGCAGGAGGTGGGCACGGCGGCCTCGACGAGAGGTGGCGACGTGGCGGGAGGTAAAGGCGGCAACCTCGACGGGAGGTGGGAGGTGGAGGCGCGGACCTAGGGCAGATCGGCGAGAGAGCCGCCGGATCGAACTGGTCTGGAGCAGAGAAAGACATCAACCATCAGCAAAAAAAGTGACAATTGGATCAGGAGGCGAGTTACAATGCAAAAAAAAAAAACTCTGAACCTAGGCTCGATACCATATTATAATGCAACTTGTATTACTAGGAGGTCAAAGCCACCATATATATGTTGTACACGAGGATGCCAAAAGTCAAGAATACAAAAGGCCAAAGGCCACCATCAATCTTTCCTTAATATTAAAGCGCTTGTCGTCAGCCTTTTTGCAAAATAGTCCCCTCATTTCTGAGAAATTAATCCTTAGTCCTACTTAGTGGTTGTTTGGATAGAAAGAATTACATATGAGATTTTAGAAAACTGGTTTTTGGAGGATTTTTAGGAAAACCAGTTTTAGTTGGTTTTTCTGTTGAGATAAGCACATCTAAATCCTTGTTTGGATGGGATAAACACGATCGTGCAGTTTTTTGTTTCTCGTGAAAAACAATCCATACAGATGAGGTGTTCCGGCTCGCATCCCGGCGGCTTGATGCAATCTTTGCATCACACGACAACATGGCAGCAGCAGCGAGCCTGCCCCTCGCCGCCCAACTCGAAGACTCGGCCCAGCGCCCTGGACTGCCGAGCTTCCCGTGGCGGCGCTGCTCAAGTACTGGCTCCGGCCATGCCAACGAGTCGACGACTCAGGCGAGATAGCCATGACTATTGGGGCGCTCCTGCCGCTCTCTCTCATTGTGCCTATCATCGCTTTGTTCGCCGGTGCCCAAGCCGAACGACGGGAACAAGACGCCATGCCGACGAGGTCACGACGCAGGCGACGATGTACAAGGCAGAACTGGAGGACGGGACGACGACGGTGGTTGTGAAGCAAACGAGGAACGTAGCGACAGTCTGCTTGTCACCGCAGGATGGAGACGTTGATCTCAATCTCATACTGTATATAGAAAACAGGTTTTTAGAAAAACGTTTATTAGTCGTTTTTCCATAAACTGGGTTTATTAGTCGTTTATTAATCTCATACATATCCACGTTTTACCCAGATAACCCAAACAGGTTTTTTGGTGGTAATAACAGAAACTGCGTTTACGGAAATCTGGTTCTCTACAAACTTCTTATCCAAACAACCCCTTAAAGTGTGTTACTGATGGATAGCGTTTCGTTTTTTTCCAAAAAAAAACCCTGCCACCACCGGCCACCTCCACCATTTATCCATTGCTTGCCTCCACTGGACCGCCGGGCATGCCCTGCCGCTTGCCACTGGCGTCAACGCTGCAGGAGCCAAGGCAGGGGATGCGTCGCAGCGGGTGTCCGCGCCGCTCGAGCCCGGGAATGGGGCAAGGCGTTGTAGAGCGCGGCAGACCGAGGCGTCGCGGTGGGCGTTGTAGAGCGCGGCAGACCGAGGCGTCGCGGTGGGCATTGGAGGGCGCGGCGGACTGAGGCGTCGCCCGATTCCTGGTGCACCATCAATATAACTCTAACTGTGCTATTATAGATCAATCCAGGTGCTTATGTGCTAGCTCTTGCGCGTACGTACATACAGCTCATGTGGTGATTTGATCTAGTGGTCTAAAAATCAACAAGGAGAAGAGACGAGCGCGTCCGTGTGTGTGTGGAACCTGGGAGGGAGGAGTTTATTCTTGAGTTGGGCCGATGCTTAGTGGTAAATTTACTTTTTCAGTATTGGCGGCGGGGGGGGGGGGGGGGGGGGGGGGTCGTGGCCCCCTCTGGCCTCCATGAGCCTCCGCTAGTGATGAAGGCCACATTCTAAGTTTTCACCCTGAAAATCAAGTCAAAGCAACTTTAAGCAATGCATTAAAAAATGTAACGACAAATGACCCAAGAACACTGTCATTGCTAGGTATAGCCCACTAGAGTTAGACCTAGGGTTTTCACCTCGAAACTCGAGATTAGGTACTCGAGAAGCATCACTAAATTGAAGACATCCTATTTTTTCACCACAACTTGCCATGATCCTAGTAACTATACACATGCACAATTTTAACGAGTGAAGCCACACAAATAATGACCATGCCCGCACAAGCAGGCAGTCAAACTGTGACAGGAGTTAGTTGCCACCAAAGGCTCAGAATGGCGAAGGAAACTATCATACATACAATAAAGATTGATGAGGGAGGAAGGTCACCGACACTGCCAAACTTCCACTTTGGGATGCTCCGACATCCCCGAACCTTCCTCATGAATGACATTCGGTGGCAGATCCACATAGCACCATTAAATTAGATGGAGCTACAACGCTGTTCACATCACATTTATCAGAGCCTCACATTAGCTATCATATAAACATTTTTTTTACCAACCATGCCATTAAAGAATGTATGAACATTCCACCTTGACAAACAATGACTCCAACAAATGTGCACACAATAGATTCGTAAGCCTAGAGAAAGTATGGAAGGAATAAATGTCCAACAGTTAAACATATGGAATCCAACATTAAAGATTATGCTATATAATTCTTAATGGAAAAGGGCAGAAGGAGGCCACATCTTCCTTTGAGGTAGATTCTCTTGCAATAAGATTAATGCAGCCGTTTGTAGCATATTGCTTACTGAACCGCCAACCTCTACCATCCTACTTGTTGAGGTCGCATGAAGGCAAGAGGAATTGGGGACACACAACTAACATACCCTATGCAAGATGATGTAGAGAGGAGCGAGAGAGGATGGCCGCGAGCCATATCGGCTGGAGGATATGCACGAGGATGATATGGTGATGCAAGGGAGAGAGGCAGCACATGAGAAGCAAGAGAGGAAGGAGCTAGGTTTTGTTGATGAGTTGGTAGTTGGTAAACTATGATTTAATTGTCATTGAGACGCAATCATATCCCCTATTTGCATCTCATAAACAGATCCAACTAAGAGGAAAAGGGCCATTGACATAGAGTCGTTTGGTAGCCTGCACAGTGGTAGATGGACTGCATATAGAAGGAATCTTTTGCTTCAAGCGGTGTTTAAATGCTCGAATTGCATTAGATTCTTGTACCACACGTTGTTTCAAGCACTTCCCGGGCAGGAGGAAAGACCGAATCAGTCGTTTCCACTAATGCAGGCTCGCGCAGACCACAAGGTGAGAAAGATTCTCTCCTTCTCCCTGCCAGGCTGCATCCTCCTCTCACAATGCATGCGGGAAGTCGCCGCTACCAAACAAGACACCATGCATACTACCAAACCCCACTAACCACCATGGAGGGGCCCAAACTACATGCTTAGATCGTTTTTTGCATCATTTTTTCTCTACCAAACCCTGACCAGTCTGACTCGTTTCCCTCATGCAGCCCGATACAATTGCTGTTGTCTACCAAATAGCCCCTTAGTGCTGCTCTAGGTGATGAGTTCTACCACCACATATAACTTTACCAATGTTTTGCCATTCTATCACACTAAAATAATGTGAGGTGGCTGCATTGCTTTGTCTAGCAGATTCACGCCTTCCAATACAAACTGATGTACTATCCTTAGAGCATGGTTGATAATATAGCCAGTTGTTGGCTATAACTAGTTGCCATGTCATCTATATCCAATGTAATAGTTAACACATATAATACTTGGCTTCAAAAAAGTACTACTTCGTCAACACATGGCCCATCTTTCACTTTCACAAACCTTCTTAGAGTTTGTGCGACAGCCCGCTTCTCTTTTCTCTCTTCCAACTGAACAACAATATAATATTTAAATCCTTACAGTCTGCTTACGTCATCTTATTATACTTGCTCTTACGTTGTTGTAGACCTATTGTTATAGCTTGTCTGTTGGCATCAACATGAATGTTCATGCAAGATTGAAAAGAAGAAAATTTCCTTGATTATCAAGAAAAGCTAAAAGAAGTCCTTGAACTTTGAATGCACAGTGCCTCAGCCACACGAGCACCGGAGTTTTGTTTTCTTTAGCAAAACACTAATGGCCCATCCCGCAACCCACTGATGGCCCAAACCCTAATGGAAGAAAACCGAAGTTCCTTGCCTGTGGCCGTAGGTTTGAATCTCCTTGCTCCTGGCTTGAGGATCGACGAAACCACCGACCATCTTGCGCCGCCATGTTCGTTCCGTCGGATCGCTCCCATTTCCACTCATGAAGGTTGTGTCTCAACTCCTCAACGTGTGTCAGGTAGGTAGTGCAGCAACATCCATCCACCATCGCAAACTCCTTCATCGATATCCTGACCCCCTCTCTATCTTCTTTCGTTGCAGGTCTTCCTGTCCTCCCCATGGCGGCATGGCGGCCGAGTGGCTCGCCGAAGATCTTCTCGTCGAGATCCTCTCACGCTTCTCGGCAAGGTCTCTGTGCTGCTTCAAGTGCGTCTCCGACCATTGGCTCAGCCTCATCCACCACCCCGATCGCCGCAGGAAGCTCCCTCAAACCCTAGCCAGATTCTTCTACACTAGGAGTGACAACAAGCAGTTGCCTCTGGAAACACAAGTCCGCTTCGCCGGTGTCTCTGGGAAACGCTGTCCTCCAGTCGACACCTCTTTCACCTTCCTTTGCAGCCACCGGCGCGTCGATCTACTCGGTTGCTGCAATGGCCTCCTCCTCAGTCGCTGGTACGACGTCTCTGCTCTGGATGATGAGTTCTGCTATATTGTGCGTAATCGTGCCAGGGAGGAGTGGGTCAAGTTGCCGGACATCAGTCAAGCTGACAATGTGCGAGCACTGCATTTGGGTTTCGATCCGGCTGTGTCTGCCCACTTCTATGTGTTTGCGTTGCTGGAGGATGTCCATTTTATCTTCTACCTTGCCGAAGTGGAAGTGTATTCACCGGAAACCAGAAAGATGGGTTTACAAGGAAATTGGATGGAACAAAAGAATTAAGCTTCCTGCTTGGCAGTCTGATGCTGTCTTCCTCAACGGCTGCTTGCATTTTTATGCCTCTGGCAAAAGTTCACCGTTTATATACGTGTGGTGGACACGGAGGAAAAAACATGGCCGAACCTTGGTATCCCTGGTAAGCTGTATGGTGGTTTTATTCGGCAGTCACAGGGCCGTTTGCATTATGCCAATTTTAAGAAAGATCACCATGGTGAGGTGGTTCGACTAGTGGTCTATGTTCTCGATGACTATGACAACAAAGAATGGATATTGAAGCATAGTGTTGAAGCTTCAGATATATCTGGAGCGACAAATGTTACTGATTCTGACCGGTTTACAATTCATTTAGTTGATTCCCGTTGGATTGTGATTCATCCGCAATGTAACTTGATCTTCTTCACCATGGGGTCAGCTTCCACATTAATGTGCTATAATATGGACCTTCGGCAAGTCAAAGTGATTTGCAATCATGATGGCTATCCGCGTGTACTATATGTGCCATTGTATGTGTTTCTGCTTGGATTTGGTTTTCGCTTTCTTGGCTGATGTATGCATGCTTTTTGTTGGGAAACGTAGTAGAAAACAAAAAAAATCGCACCTACGATCACAAACATCAATATGAAGATGCATCAATGATCAATGAGTGTCATGCAACATAAACTCGTATCTTCCATTTTAAGTTGGGGAAAATCATAAGCATCTTATTGACAAAGAACTAGCCAATGATTGCTTGTCTTTTACTCGCATATGTCTGAAATAGTTTACCTTTGCTCTTATATATGTCTTAGTTGATCATGAAACACTTTGGATGAATATGGTGTCACTTCTGTTGATGCTAATTACTTTTGTTGCATGTTTTGAATAGAAAATGTCATTAGCAGAGCATCAATAATCTGTGATTGGATTATAATGTTGATTCTTTTGCTAGACAAGTTCGTTACTCTAAAACTGAAGACATCCAGTTTGCCGGTGACTTTTGTTGAGATGGGCATTTGAACAAGGTCTGGAAGAAGAAATGTCATGTCCCTTTTCATGGTAGTTTCACTTATTTCCTGTCAAAGAAAAAGTGTTAATTCTAGTTGTATGGTCAGCATTTTTTGCAACATGCACCCCACTATCCCAATGCAAATTTGTAGTGTTGACTTTGGACGCCCTGTAACACAAACAACAAGTGGCTGTCGCTGTAATTTTTTTTTTGAAATAACAAGTGTTTGTTCTACTTCTACCATGTCTGCTTATATGTTTTCAGATACAAGTAAATGATCCACGAACAAGAGTGAAAGACGGCACCACCTGTAAATAGCATACCTTGGAAAAAAAATTATCTTCCGGTCTTTCTCCCGTTTTGTAAACGAGTTTGTCTCCCATTTTTCACACAGGGCTAGGATATCAGCCTCGAGCCTCCAAGACAAACTGAAACCAACCCTGCCATTTGTCATTTGCTCCCTTCTCTGTATCAGGGACAGCGCCAGTGTTTATGAAGAGATTGATCTGATTAGAAGGAAGGTTTGGCTATCCGAACAGAAAGTGCTCCAGACGACTAAAAGAGTGTCGTTCACTTTCCAAAGTACTTCAGTCAGTACGTACAGCGTTTCATCGTCATTTCTGAGAAAAAAGTACAGAATGAAACCTGCACCTTTGTGTTGCCGCGCCCCTCTCATTTGCTTGCCTCACGGTGTCGTAGACGGCGCTGTTGTTCAGGAGGAACGAGATTGTTTCTCCCTTTGTTCTTCGTGGTTTAAAAGTGGATGGATGTAGGAGGGCACTCTTGTGCACATAAGGATGTTGCATAAATCTATGGGAGCTCAAAATATCAGTAATAAGCTTGGGATCGCTCGCTTCTGACCATACATATGAATTGTGGCAGCCGGCTAGCAAGGAATCTATGGGCCAAAACCCACTTCTTTTCAGTTTCTGAATCTACAAACCTAGAACCAGCTGAGGAATCTGAAAAGAACTAGCCATATGTTGTGGAAGGCGCTGGTCGCTGATGACCTGGTTAATTAGGCCAGCACAACAACCATCTCCCTACATGAAATAACACATCCACAAGCAAAGAAAAAACCTCTTTCTGTATATTCCTTCTCTCCTTCGCTAGATTCAGACAGAAGAGAGAGGGCTGTCGCCCAGGGAGATATTAGTACAATGCTGCCGTGAGGTTTAGCCCAATATATTTGTGTATATTCCTACTTTTATGTTTTTTTGGGTTGATTTTTTAAAGGGGTCTAGTGGAAATGTGACATGTACGGTTTAGCCCAGTATACCAATGACGGCCCATTAGCCATCCCTGTCGCTGTAGGTTTAAATCCTCTCCCCCGCCCCCTAGGTTTCATCGCCCCCCTGCTCCGCGTTTGACGGCGCTGCCGCTGCCGCCATGTCCACACCGGTGGATCGAGCTCGCCCGTGGGAGGACGGACGCAAATCAACTCGGATCAGGTACGCAGAGCAGACATCGCCATGAATCGTCGCGACCTTCCTCTCCCTTCTTCACCCAATCCCCTGAGACCTCTTCTCCATCTCTTTGTGCAGGTCATCCTCTTCTCCTCCAGCGGCAGCGAGACGGCGGCCGAGAGACTCACCGACGACCTCCTCGTCGAGATACTCTCGCGCTTGCCCGGCAGGTCGCTCTGCCGCTTCAAGTGCGTCTCCAAGCACTGGCTCGGCCTCATCAACGACCGCACCTACCGCCGGAAGCTCCCCCGGACCCTGACTGGCTTCTTCTTCAGCGACACCACGGAGGAGCAATTGGTACATCCAGTTCTTCCTTTCACCAATTTATCCGGGAGCCGCAGTCGCACCAGTCTCACCTTCCTGCCCAACGGCCGAAACGCCTTTCTTTTGGACTGCTGCAATGGCCTCCTTCTCTACGACGTATCTTCCCATCGTGGCAAGCGCCGTTACGTCGTGTGCAATCCTGCCACGGAGGAATGGACTGAGTTGCCACATTGCGACCATGCCGGCTGGGTGGGTATTGTGCGCTTAGGTTTTGATCCAGCCGTGTCCCCCCACTTCCATGTGTTTTTGTTGACGGACGAACTAAATGGATTTGGTCTCCCGGGTAGGGACGTCTGTTCATATGTCTATTCATCGGAAACCGGGAGGTGGGTTCATAAGGAGAAGAAATGGTACTGGGATATTGATCTCGTTCGTGTTCACTCAGCTGCATATCTTAATGGTTGTCTGCATTTTTTCGCCGAAGTCAATCACAATACCCTGTGTCTAGCTGCCGACAAGGAGGCGGGAACAATGATACACTCTCATGTTCCTCCTCTGAATGATGGTTTTATGCAGCAGTCACAGGGCTGCTTGTATTATGCTGGTTTTGGAAGAGATGACAATGATGATCATGTAGTTCGACTACTAGTTTATGTTCTCGAAGACTATAATAGTAAAGAATGGATACTGAAGCATAGCATTGAAAGTTCACATCTGTTTGGAGGGCGAGATAATGTAGACGTTGAGGAGGACTTTTGTTGGATTGCAATTCATCCGGAATGTAACTTGATCTTCTTCACCTTGGGCTGGGATAGAACGTTCATGTGCTATGATATGGATCGTCGGCAACCCAAAGTGATATGCAATCTTGAAAATGGCGCTCCACCATATCTGCCACATGTGCCGCTATATGAAGAGTTACAATCATTGCAAAGGTGATGTCAATTACTTGTGCTATTGCCTATGGAGCATCGGGTCTGGTACGTCTGCTGCACTTGGTTTGGTCTGTGATTGAATGTTCTGATGTTTTCTATGCTTTTAAGTTTGGAGCAATGGTGATTCGTTCTGGGGGCATTGTGGCTGATTTCTCTCAGATGGCTTATTCAAATGTTCAATGTACTTTGTATTGTATGTACTTATTTGTTATACCATTGGTTCTGGACACCAGAGGATATGATACACTTTGGCTGATTACATTTGTCACTTCTTTTGGTGCTATTTACTTGTCTGATTCAAATAGGTTATGATGTTAGCAAAACATCACAGCCACAATGCTGTTGTTTATCAAATAGGAAATATTGTGGATCATAACGTTCATCCTGTTGGTAGACAACTTTTAACACAAAACTGCTCCACAAAACTAGGAAGTCATCGTCTTTGTGTTTGTGGATTTTGTTCACGTAGGTAGGTTTAAAGAGTTTAAAGTAAGCGATGTCGCCACAGTGCACTTCCCATGTCAGTCTTACTATAATTTTCCACATACACTCCAGTCCAGCAACTCTGATTTGCTAAATAAGAGAGGTAATTCAACTTACTGCTGTGGCGTTTGCGTACTGGGATGATGTTCATCTTCCAGGAGATTCTTGCTGAGAAGGTCATCATGGCAATTGATTGCCTTGAGCTGGCAAACCTTTGGAAAACTAGGACTTCAAACAATGCTGCAATCTTACCTGTTCTTATGCAAATTTAGCAGCTTAGTAGGGTGTGCCAGCTGCTTGAATTTCGTCCTCACTCTGGCTGGAGTGGCCTGATGCCTTCATGCTTTTAAGTTTGGAGCAATGGTGCTCATTCTGTGGGGATTGTCGCTGATTTCTCTGAGACATCAAAATCTGTGCCCTGTGTGTGAATGCAATCCAGCCACAGGGAATTGCGTCTTGCTGCTGGCCTTCCTTCGGCTAGGCCACCTGTCGGTTTGGGCTTCCACCCGGTAGAATCACTGCATTGCATTTCCATGTATTTAAGTTGATGTTGGTTGCACCCCTCGGGCCTAATCGTCGAACCTCTTCCCCGTGGAGCTGGCAGGATTCTATGCCGGAACTCCGTCTAATCCGTCCCAACAAACGAATTTGAGACATGCCGAAGCCCGGAAAACTGTCTGGAAGAAGAAGCGTGACCATCCGTCCGAGCGTCGCCCTGCGAGGACTAAAACCATAACCTATCTACTAGCCGGAGCCGGAGCCACCAGGATTGCCCTCCCCGCCATCGACCGCCAGAGTGGCAGCCAAAGTGAAGACGTGTCCATAGGCTTGCCGGCGGAGGCGAGGGAAAGAAGGTTTTGCCTTAATCATCTTGTGAGATGAAAAAGAAAACTAAAATTGTTCTTGTTTCATCATAAACCCATTGCTATAGCTCATTTTATGGCATAATGCATTGTTGTTCAGGACATTTATTCCCCACTCACAAGGGAGATTGAGAACAAGAAATTTTCCTTGGAATTATCAAGAGAATTTAGAAGGTTATCTTTTTTTCAGCTGTGTTAGGTCATTTTGCACGTGTCCATGTGTGACAAAGGAAGGCAACAAGCTGCTAATGCGGGCATGAGAAGGCCTTGAATGCGCCAGAGTGATGAATTGCTGAGAGAGCTTCATTGTTTAGCCATCCAGCGACCAACTGACGTCATTGGCTAACACAAGAAAACCGAAGTCCGGAGCCTAGTCGCAGTGCTTCAATACCCTTCCGCCTTATCGCTACAGCACCACCGCCGCCATGGACATGTCGGCGGATAGCTCTCGCCCGCGGGAGTAAGTCCACTGTTGGAAATAATCCACACCTAGTCACGTTACTCACGTACTAGTGTGCTACAGTAGTTAATTACGAGTATATAGTTATTCGGCGTTCCGTGTCCTGCTATAGTAAAAGTTGTAATCAGGTCTAGTTTGTTCCAGGAGTAGTAGCTTGTCTAGGTTATCTAGTCCGACCAGATCATGGAGTCATTTGCCAAGTCACGTTGGGTCTGCTCCTAGGTGTGTATATATAAAGCACACAATGGCTCTTGTTTTCTACGTATAGCCATCGCAAACTCCTTAACGGGTCCTCTTTCTTTGATTGTGCAGACCTTCCTCTCCTCCCCACGGTGGCATGGCGGCCGAGAGACTTGCTGGCGACCTGCTCGGCGAGATACTGTCGTGCGTTCCTGTAAGGTCAGTGTGCCGCTTCAAGTGCGTCTCCAAGGACTGGCTCAGCCTCATCGACCACCCCGATCACCGCAGGAAGCTCCCTCAAACCCTATCCGGCTTCTTCTACACTAGGAGCGATAACAGGGAGTTGCCTCTGTAAACAGAAGTCCGCTTCACCAGTGTCTTGGGGAAAAACTGCCCGCCGATGGACACCTTATTCGCCTTCCTGCCTAGCCACTGGCGCATCAATCTATTGGACTGCTGCAATGGCCTCCTTCTCTGTCGCTGGTACGACATTTCCGCTCTTGCTTATGGGTTTTGTTACATCGTGTGCAATCCTGCCACGGAAGAGTGGGTTTTGTTGCCCAATCGCAGCCATGAAAACAAGGTGGGCATAGAGCGTCTGGGTTTTGATCCGACCGTGTCTTCCGACTTGCTTACTGTAGTCTTGCTTTAGTTAAATCGATGCCTGTAATATTGCAGATACTACAACTTTGCAGCGTTTGTTTCTGAATTTTGATTTTATGTCCTATAACACTGAAACAACAAGCTCGTGGCTATGTGCAGGCCCTAGTATCAGCTTTTATTATTCAAAAACAAACTGAAACTATCTTTGTGCACTGCACTCCCAAGTTGTTAGCTCGCCTATTAGTATATCGATTATTCTTGACGATTTTCAGGAGATCAATCGTAACAAAACTTTCAGTCGAGAGCCATTTTTTAGATGTAGGCACCGTCCGTTAATTAGGTTACACTTTGAGCGTAGAGCTTTTTTATTTTCAGCGTAGAACATTCTATTTGACAAGCATGACAGTTATCATATGTAGCTCAAGCACCCCACCTGTACAAGCACATATGCATTTCCTTAAAAAGAAAGTCCTCATATTTAAATATTTTTTTGGTGGATAAAAATGTTCTATGTAAAAACTTCAAAAATGTTAAAAAAAACAATGTATTCTCTTTTTTATGAGTGGAATAGGATTCTTTATTCAACTGAAACGTTCAAGGGAATACAACAAATATCAGGTACAGAACCCAACCATACATAACGGCCTGCGTCCAAAGATGACGCCGCCTTAGCTAAAATATGAGCTTCGATAGTGGTCTCCCGCTTCTCATGCACGACGTCAACTTGACAAAAATGCGAGGCTCGCTGCTCCACTCCCCATAAGATCGCCGAGTAGGGGCACAACTCCTTCTTGTGGTAGTTTGTCACCATCTTTGAACAGTCCGAAGCCAAGCACACGGTACCAATGTTCAGGTCTTGAGCTAGTGCGAGGCCTTCATTGCATGCTACAGCTTCAAGGCAAGCTGGGTCATTCTGGCCATCAAGAACATTAACAGATGCTCCCAAAATCTGACCATGTTCAGTTCGGCAAACCGCGGCTGCTGCTCCCTAATTCCATCTCTAGATAGGCCCCCATCAATGGTAACGTTGTGCCATCCCCGCTCTGGTGCAATCCAGCTCCTCTTCTGCCTTGACGTTTCTGCTGAATTGCACCGCCTTGTCACAATTGGTTTTGCTGAAATTTCAATCTCCTAAAGATACCTAGTTATAAAATCATGAGTGGACATTGGGTCCTGAAACGCCGCATCATGTATAGCTCGCTGCCTCGCCCACCAGATAGCCCACATGGTGACAAGAACAACAATCAGATCCTGTTGTTTTAATGTATCAAATAACCAAAAAAATCCACAGTCATGCATCATCAGTATGGTTCAAGGCTTCCTTGCCTTGGGCTTCTGTGTACATTGCGACTCGCGGCGACTCGAACTCGAGGTCGGTTGTGATGACGGCTTCTGCTCTGTAGACGAGGAAGAACGGGGTGAACCCGGTCGACCAGTTTGGCGTTGTCCGGAGACTCCTGAGGACGGCCGGCAGCTCATCGAGCCAGCTGCTGGGTGAACGGATGAGGGGCTCGACGAGCCGTTGCTTGATGCCGGATAAGATGAGGCTGTTGGCCCGCTCGACCTGGCTGTTGGACTGAGGATGAGCTACGGAGGCCAGGTCAAGCCGGATGCCGGAGACGGAACCGTATTGCGCCAGGTCGCCTTTAGCAAAGTTGGTCCCGTTGTCCGTGATGATGTTGTGCGGGACGCCGTAGCGCAGCATGAAGTCTTTGATGAACCGGACGGTTGTTGGCCCGCCCGGCTTCTTGATCGGCGCGCCTCGATCCACTTGGTGAACTTGTCGACCGCCACCAGCAAGTGCGTCATGCCGCCACGAGCGGTCTTGAAGGGGCCTACCATGTCGAGCCCCCAGGCCACGAAGGGCTAGGTGATCGGGATGGTTTGCAGTGCTGAAGCCAGCTGGTGGCTGCGCCTTGCTGAACCGTTGCCATCCCTCGCACTTGAGGACAAGCGACTTGGCGTCTTTGAGGGCTGTGGGCCAGTAGAAACCATGGCGGAAGGCCTTGGCCACCAGGGATCTGGAGGCCGCGTGGTGCCCGCACTCGCCCTGATGTATGTCGAGGAGGATCTCTATGCCCTTGTCCTGCTCGACACAGCACTGGAACACGCCTGTCGCGATGCGCTTAACGAGCTCATTGTTGATGATGCTGTAGGTGGACGCCTGGTGTTGCACTTGCCGGGCCTCGGTCCTGTCCATGGGGAGTACTCCGTTCTCCAGGAACGCTAAGTTCGGCTAGGCCCATGACGGAGCCGTCACCACTATGAAGACGGCCACCAGGACGGGTCCTGGGGCGGCAGCCCCCGAGCCGGAGGTGGCAGCCCCCGGGTCAGGGATGACGGCGGCTGGGTTGAGCATGGTGGTTTATGGGCCGGGTTCGGGAGCCTCCGGGACGGGATCAGCAGTCCCCGGGCCGGGATCGATAGCCCCCGAGTCCGTGTTGGGGATAGCAGACCCCGAGCTTGGACCGGCTGCCCCCGGGTCCGGGTCGGGAAGGGGCGTTGTAGGGTTGTCCTGGATGAAGATGGACTTGGAATCCGGAGACGGCTTGACAGACGGCTTGTGCAGGTGCTCGAGGGAGACACTGGACGGTATGGCCTGCTGGGATGAGCCAATCTTGG
Organism: Aegilops tauschii subsp. strangulata; assembly: GCF_002575655.3. Taxonomy (NCBI): domain Eukaryota; kingdom Viridiplantae; phylum Streptophyta; class Magnoliopsida; order Poales; family Poaceae; genus Aegilops; species Aegilops tauschii. Next base: position 511,980 of record NW_027332466.1, read on the forward strand.
CTAGCGTGTCGGCGGCTTCGTTTTTTGCGCGGGGGACATGGAGGAACTCGCAGCCGTCGAAGGTGCTGAAGAGCTGCTGGACCAGGAAACGGTAGATGGCCATGTTGGCATCCCGGGCGTCCCACTCGCCAGAACATTGCTACACCACCAGATCCGAGTCGCCATAGCACAGGATGCGCTGGATGCCGAGTTCCTTGGCAAGCCGGAGGCCATGCACAAGGGCTTCATACTCGATGACGTTGTTGGAGGCGGTGAAGTGGATCTGGAGCGCGTACCGCAGCCGGTCGCCCTTCGGGGAAGACAACACGATGTCGGCTCCCAAGCCGGAGCGCATCTTGGAGCCGTCAAAGTGCATGCGCCAATGCGTTGAATCCAGCGGCGGCGGCAGGTACTTGGTCTCTGTCCAGTCGACGAGGAAGTCGGCCAAGGCTTGGGACTTGATTGTGGTGCGGGGCTCGTAGAGGATGGTGTGGCCGGCCAGCTCGATGGCCCACTTGGCAACCCGGCCAGAGGCATCCCGACAGCCTATGATCTCGCTGATGGGGGCCCTGCTGGCCACGGTGATAATGTGCTCTTGGAAGTACTGCTTCAACTTCTTGGCGGTAAAATACACGCCATAACACATCTTCTAGTAGTGCGGGTAGTTCTGCTTGAAGGCGGAAAGCATCTCGCTCAGGTAGTAGACTGGGCGCTGGACAGACTGGATCTTGCCCTTCTCTGGTCGCTCGACCACCAGCACCGTGCTAACCGATCGTGAGGTGGCGGCGATGTATAGCAACAGTGGCTCCTTGTCAGCCGGAGCGGCCAAGACGGGTGCGGTGGAGAGCATGCGCTTGAGATCCTGGAATGCTTCGTCCACCTGGTCGTTCTGCTCGAACGACGATGTCTTCTTCATCAGCTGATACAGGGGCAGGGCCCTCTCGCCCAGCCGGCTGAGAAACCGGCTGACCGAGGCCAAGCAGCCGGTGAACTTCTGGGCATCACGCAACCGGGTTGACTTGCGCATGCGCTCGATAACCTTGATCTTCTCCGAGTTTGCCTCAATGCCACGCTCCGAGACGAGGAAGCCGAGCAGCTTCCCGGCCGGCACGCCGAAGACGCACTTCTCTGGGTTGAGCTTGATCTGGTACTCGCGCAGATTGGCCAAGGTCTCTTTCAGGTCATCAAGGAGCGTGAGGTGCTGCTTGGTCTTCACCACGATGTCGTCAACGTAGATGTGAATGTTGCGGCCGAGTTGCTTCAGCAAGCATTTCTGCATGCACCGCTGGAAGGTGGCACCGGCATTCTTGAAGCCGAACGACATGGTGATGTAGCAGTATGCCCCAAAGGGTGTGATGAAGGACGTCTTCGGGGCATCGGCCGGGTCCAGCTTGATCTGATGATAGCCGGAGTAAGCATCCAGGAAGGACATGAGCTCGCAACCAGCGGTGGAGTCATTGACTTGATCGATCCGCACGAGGGCAAAATGATCCTTGGGGCAAGCCTTGTTCAGGCTGGTGTAGTCTATGCACATGCGCCAGGTGTTGTTCTTCTTCAGGACGAGGACCGGGTTGGCCAGCCACTCGGGATGAAACACTTCCATGATGAAGCCGGCCGCGAGTAGCTTGGCGACCTCTTCACCTATGGTTCTTCTCTTCTAAAAAGTGACGTAGGGGTTGACGGGCAGGCTTGGCGTCCTTGCGTACATGGAGTTTGTGCTCGGCGTACTTCCTCAGAATCCCCGGCATGTCCTTTGGGGTCCATGCAAAGATATCCTGATTCTCACGGAGGAAGTCGACGAGCTCGCCTTCCTATTTGCTGTCGAGGTGGGTGCCCACAATGGCGTACTTGCTGCAGCTGGGGTCTTCCGAGTTCAACTTGACCCTCTTGGTCCCCTTGGATGGCTGGAACGAGGCCTCGCCAGCCGGCTCCTTGGTCGAAGCCGGCACGACCGGCATCTCTTTGGCTAGCGCAACGATCCGGTCGAGTTGGCGCCGCTCCTCGGCTATGACCAGCGACTCGGCCAACCTGGCACCGGCTTGAGCGCACTCCAGGGACTTCCGGTAGTCGCTAACGACGGTGATGAGGCCCTTGGGACCCGACAACTTCATCTTTAGGTACGCGTAGTGGGGGACTTATACCTCTCCAACAAATCTATAATTTTTATTGTTCCATGCTATTATATTATCTGTTTTGGATGTTTTATGTGCATTAATATGCTATTTTATATTATTTTTGGGACTAACCTATTAACCTAGAGCCCAGTGCCAGTTTCTGTTTTTTCCTTGTTTTTGAGCTTCGTGGAAAAGGAATACCAAACGGAGTCCAAACGGAATAAAACTTCACGATGATTTTTCTTTGGACCAGAAGACACCCAGAGGACTCGGAGTCCAAGTCAGAAGAGCCGCGAGGCGGCGGCAAGGGTGGAGGGCGCGCCCTAGGGGGTGGCGCCCCTACCTTGCCACCTCCTCGGGACTCCTCTGACCTAGCCCTTCCTCCTATATATTCACATATATTCCAGAACCACCATAGGCTTCCACGAAAACACTTTTCCACCGCCACAACCTTCTGTTCTCGTGAAATCGCATCTTGGGGCCTTTTCCGGCATCCTGCCGGAGGGGTATTCAATCATGGAGGGCATCTACATCAACTCTATTGCCCTTCCGGTGAAGCGTGAGTAGTTTACCACAGACCTTCGGGTCCATAGCTAGTAGCTAGATGGCTTCTTCTCTCTATTTGATTCTCAATAACATGTTCTCCTCGATGTTCTTGGAGATCTATCCGATGTAATCTTCTTTTGCGGTGTGTTTGTCGAGATCCGATGAATTATGGATTTATGATCAGCTTATCTATGAATATTATTTGAATCTTCTCTAAATTCTTATATCCATGATTTGATATCTTTGTATTTGTCTTTGAATTATCGATTTGGTTTGGCCAACTAGATTGGTTTTTCTTGCAATGGGAGAGGTGCTTAGCTTTGGGTTCAATTTTGCAGGATTTCACCCACTGACAAAGTAGGGGTAGCGAGACACGTATTGAATTGTTGACATCGAGGATAAAAAGATGGGGTTTTCATCATATTGCTTGAGGTTATTCCTCTACATCATGTCATCTTACTTAAGGCGTTACTCCGTTCTTTATGAACTTAATACTCTAGGTGCATGCTGGATAGTGGTCGATGTGTGGATTAATAGTAGTAGATGCAGGCAGGAGTCGGTCTACTTGACACGGACGTGATGCCTATATTAGATAATCATTACCTTGGATATCGTCATAACTTTGCGCTTTTCTATCAATTGCTCGACAGTAATTTGTTCACCCACCGTATTATTTGCCTTCATGAGAGAAGCCTCTAGTGAAACCTATGGCCCCCGGGTCTATTTTCCATCATATTAGTTTCCGATCTACTATTTTGCAATCTTTTATTTTCAGAGCTATAAACCAAAAAACCCAAAAATATTTTATCTTTTATTTAGTTTTATCTATCTCTATCAGATCTCACCTACGCAAGTGACCGTGAAGGGATTGACAACCCCTTTATCGCGTTTGGTGCAGGTGTTTCATTATAAAAAAAATACACTTCCGTGATGATACGTGTTTGTCACAGTAGGTCACGTTTTCTGTCATGCATGTACATCCATGACAAATTTATGATAGAATCAAGATAGTCATACCTGTGCTGCCGTAGAAGTGTTTCATGACATTAACAAAATTATCATCACGGAAGTGTCCACTTCCATGACGATAAATCCCGCGTCACAGAAGTGCTTTCGTCAAGGGTGACCGACACGTGGCATCCACCGTAACGAAACGCCGTTAAGCTATCGGGTCCGGTTTTGGATCCGATAACCCGTTAACAGCCCCGACCAATGGGGATTTTCCACGTGTAAAATCATAATTGGCCGGAGGAAACACGTGTCGGCTCACCGTTGGGACAGATGTCATCCACTCATTGGAGACAAACCATGACAAGAGTTGGTTACCACCAAAGGTTCCGAACAACGAAAGTCGTTTCATACATACAACGAAGATTGATGAGGGACAAAGGTCACCGACACTGCCAAACTTCCAATTCGCGACACTCCGACAGCCCCGCACCTTCCTCATGAGTGACCGTCGATGGCAGATCTACATAGTACAAATTAATTAGCTAGAGCTATAATAACGTTTACATTACATTTATCATAGCCTCACATCAGCTATCATATAAACATTTTTTAGTTGTTAGCTGGCCCAGGTCAAGCAATTGGTACAGTTAGAACATTCATAGTGAAAACTTACTTTTCCGTCATCAGCACATGACGTACCTCCGGAAAGTGTTGTTATCTTCTCGTTTCTCTGAATAGGCCGATCAATTCATCTGCAACACACATAGTCCATGGTTATGAATAGGCCGACATTAAAGAAGAAAAGAACAAAAGAAGCACATGGGGAAACCCTATTAGTTGACAAAATTATTCTAGTCTATTTCACTACTTTGTAGATGTTGAAGTGTGGCCTTGAAAGGTAGGGTTTGGATGGCTGGAGATGCTTAAAAGATTTAGAAAAAGAGTGAGTTGTGCATTTAGTGGATTCGCAGCTGCTGTTCTATGGAATGCTCAGTGGGACGTGTGAATTTTTGGTTAGATTTTACTGCCAGGTTGAATAGTGCATCGAGTGTTTTCCATCTACTAATTTTTTCCTAATCATTATGCAGGCTTGACTTGTGTATGTTATGGTCGAGCTTGTGCTTGGATTATAAATATGTCATTTTTTGCTCTGAAAGTAAAGATACTTTGATTTAATTTGTGCCCATAATACATAGTATTTTAACGATAAGATGTATGACACATGGTGCAGATTTTGAATGAATGTTCCGTTGCAACCATTCTTGGCCTCAATTGTTCTTAAGTTGTTTTATTGTTCCACCAATTTTGTTTGTGCAAAATCTATCAGCCAAAAATTTGCTTCCGCTTTTTTGAGCCATTGGCTCCTATAATGTTTGTTTACATAAAATGATTCTGACTCGTGTGCAATTCACTTGCATTTTACAGGTCTACAGTTATTTTGTAGGCACAGACGAGTACTGCATTGAGGAACCAGCGAAGAAAAAAAAGCACATATGTACAAATTTGAGGTATGCTTATCATTTTCTTCTTCCAATCCATTTATCTTGAGATCATTTCCCACAAAAGGCATACATGAAGACAGTTGTGGAACAAATAATATCTATTTACTTTTGCCCATAAAGTCCATATACAACGGCTATAATACCAGCTGTCTGCAGTACAGTTTATCCTGTGCCAAAGCTTGTTAGGTGATTTCGATTTACTATATAAGATTTTTTTTTTGTTTCTTTCCTTGAGGTCAGTGCTCATTGCACACTTTTATGTCATGTCTCAAAGAAAGGTGTGGAAACATGCATTTTTTGGACATGGTATTCCTGTCAAATGCTTCCTATAGAGTACGCATCATGCTTAGATGATTCTTCTGTTCAGTACCAGAAGAGCACAAGGTAGATCGAGTTGTTGCATGCTTGAACCAGCCACACCAAGCCTGAGTTCAGTCAAACCATCAAGAGGTACCAAAATGAATCCGTGCGTGATTAAAAATAGTATTGAAAGGTCTTTAATCTGCCAGTAAATGGTTTCCTTATTTATACCTCCAAACATTGGTGCACAGCCTAATGAAATTGCAGTTTCTACACGCAAAGAGGAATATTCCACTGTATAAATGGTTCTAGAACTATTAGCTGTAATGCATTATAAGGTACAACCTTAGTTTTAAACATTTTGCATACTAACAGACATGTTGCGATTTTTATTTGCGTCTCTGCAGCAATTTGACTATTCTTTCTCTTTTATGATGCAGATCCGCGGCACAGTGAGAGAGGTAACGCCGGCGGGCGCCTCACCACTGGTTATTGTTTGGCGGCGGCAAGGAGAAGGGCGCCGAGGATGTGCTGCTCTGTGCATGGCCGTCGAAGTACAACATTGCTATGATGTGTGTGGTTTCTCTATTTTTCTTCCTATTGCCTGTTCGCAGTTTTACAAACTGTTAAATTGGTGCTTGATTTCGCTTTCAGATTTTTCTGTGGCTTTCTCCATTAGCATTTTTCTCCTCAACGACCATATCAATCTGGCTGGCGTTTGCACATGTGATTTTGGTTGAGGTATGTGCAAGATCATCCCTCTCTAGACTGTAATTTGTCTGTAAATTTTTGGTAGATTTGATTTATCGGTGGCTAAGGCAGTGGTGATGCCGCAGGTTGACCGATTGTGTACTACGAGAGGTGCCACTATTATTTTCATTCTGGCTCATGTAGTTCAAATCAGTTTTCATATGAAAGAAATTCAAGCTATGTATGCATGATATTTGGTAATACTTTAACTGCAGCTTAGGATGCAAACCCGATTATATTAATCAGTTGTTAAACAGGCTACTGACATGCTGCCTCTTCCTCCTTTTTTTAAAGAAAAATGCTGCCTCTTCCTCTGATGCAATGAACAGGAGGGAAGTCGCCAACGCATTCCGGCTCTTCCGGTGAGGTGTCTACTATAAGCTTGTGTTTTGATCCAGCCATGTCCCCCTATTTCCATGTGTTTTTGTTGCCGGCCGTGGAGGTGGAGGACCAACATGACTACTGTCTTACCGGAGTGCATGTCTATTAATCTGAAACCAGGAGTTGGGTTCATAAGGAGAAGAGATGGAGCGGCAATATTGAGGTCGCTACTGATCGCCTTGATCGGTCATCTATCTATCTTAATGGTTATCTGCATTTCTGCGCCATTGTTGATTGTTCTGACCGCTGTCTAGCTGCAGTGGACAAGGAGGGAGGGGGGGGGGGGGGGGGGGGGGGGAGCAAGGACTAACTTTCGTGTTCCTGATGGTCTGGATGTTGGTTTTATTCAGCAGTCAGAGGGCTGCCTGCATTATGCTGGTTTTGACACAGATGACAATGATGATGTTGTTGTTCAACTGCTAGTTTATGTTCTTAAAGACTATGACAGCAAAGAGTGGATACTGAAGCATAGCGTTGAAACTTCGCATGTGTTTGGAGGGCGACACATAGAAGACCTTGTTGAGGAATTTAATTGGATTGCAATTCATCCGGAATGTAACCTGATCTTCTTCACTATGGGCCAGGATATCACATTCATGTGCTATGATATGGATCGTCGACAAGTCAAAGTGATATGCAATCTTGAAAAAGGCAAGCTGCCATATTTTCCATATGTGCCGTTATATGAAGAGCTACAATCGTTGCACAAGTGATGTCTTATTCATGCTATGGAGCAGGGGGCATGGTATGTCTGCTTGAATTTGGCCCTCCTTCCTCTGATGTATGCATGTTTTTAAGTTTGGATCAATGGTGGTTCGTTCTGGGGCTGCGGCTGATTTCTCTTAGACTAGTTATTCAAAGTTTCAATGTAGTTTCTGTTGGGTGTACAAGTGTTGTCTCTGTATTACCAGTGGTTCTGAACAGCAGGAGGTGGTGATACACTTTGGATGATTGCATTGTCACTTTCTTTTTGTGCTATTTGCTTGTCCTGTGTTTTAAATACGTTGTGTTGTTAGCTGAACATCACAGCTACAATGCTGCTGTTAATAGGAAATATTGTGGATCATAATGTTCATCATGTTGTTAGACAACTTTCGACACAAAATTGCTCAGAAGACTAGGAAGTCATCTTTATCTGTGGGTCTTGTTCACATAGTAGTTTAAAAAAGTTTAAACTAAGCGATGTCAAGTACTTTCCTTGTTAGTCTTGCCTATAATGGTGCACATACACTCTACTCCAATGCGACTCTAATTGTGTTAATAAGAGAGGTAATTCGACTTGCTGCTGAGGCATTTGCCTAGTGGGATGATGTTCAAATCTGTTGGGAAATTCATGCTGGGACGGTCATTGAACTAATTTCTTTATCTGGTCAACCTTTGGTAGGCTAGTACTTCCAGCTGCGCTGGAATATGGCAGCTCGCCAAACTGCTAAATAATCTTTCCCAGGCCCTGACATTCCTGGCACACTGTATTCAGCAAGATTGTAACATTAGCAACCTATCAATATAAACTTATGTTTCTAAGATGAAGTAGTTGTAGAAAATGATGAAATCTATATACTTATTGAGATTACATGGGGTCTAAAGTTCATTTCAGATATTTATTCTATGGAAAGTTAGAACAAAGTAAAGCTATTGATGTAGGATTGTATCAGGCTGGTTACTAAACATATATATGTTTTTGGCCCGAAAAAAAGACATGCATGTTCATAGTATTTAGTACTTGGCTATCGCAGGTCAAATGATTGGTGCAGTCGCAATGTAAGTTATTTCCATTATCAGAAGTTGTTCGAAATCCAGAAGGTGGATGAGGAGGTATTTCGGCTGCTCACCATGAAGGACCTCAAGGACATGGCATCAGTGCCATTTGGTCGAACGTCCGGAGCAGCTATTTCCCGAGTTGGGTGAGAGCTCCGAGCTTTTTGTTTCTTCTCCCGTGGAAGGGAAGGTGGCTCTCGAAGGCGGCCAGGGTGATCCTCATCAACTCCTCGCTATCCAGCCTCCTCTGGTTCCTCATGAGCTTCTACAGGCTCCATGAGACTCTCCATCAGGAGATCGCCACGTACCAGTCCAGGTTTTTCTGGGCAGGCGAGGGTGAGAAGCAGAAATACCATATAGTGAGCTGGCCCGACATTTGCAAACCCAAGGACTAGGGAGGTCTTGGGATCTTGTCGTCTAGCGCATGAACATTGCTCTCCTGACCCGATGGCTCTGGCGAATCGCCAATGGGGAGGGAGGACTCTGGCTAACCATCAGCAGGAATAAGTACCTTCCGGGCCAACCCCTTGCTTTCTGCCAGCGTTCTCGTGGCTTCCAGTTCTGGCAGGTTGTGATCCAGCTACTGCCCGTGCTCCGCATCGACACATCCATTTCGGTTGGCTCCGGGTCCTCGACCCTGTTCTGGTTCGATCGTTGGGTGGGGGACTCCCCCCTGGTCGCGTGATTCCCGGAACTATTCTCCATAGTGGTTGACCCTCGGGTCTCTGTCGAGACGGCCCTTATTGACTTAGGGCGTCTCGCTTTCCGGCGTCCCTCGGCCCCCTCGAGGTGGACGCCTGGGACTCCCTCCTCCAGGACATCGCCCTTCTGCCAATGGACGTCGAGGGCGCCCCTGACTCCATCTCTTGGCGACTGGAGTCCACCGGCCGCTTCTCTACTAAGTCCTTATACTCAGCCATCGCTCCTTCGTCGGCCCTTGAACCCTTTAGCCTGATTTGGGACATCCGCCTTCCTTTGAAGATCAGGATCTTCTTGTGGCAGTGGATTCGGGGACGCCTACCCTCTGGGGTAGAGGTCCTCAAGCGTAATGGCCCAGGAGACGGGATGTGCCCCCTTTATGGCACGGTGGAGGATGCTAATCACATCTTCTTGTTGGAAATATGCCCTAGAGGCAATAATAAAAGGTTATTATTATATTTCTTTGTTCATGATAATCGTCTATTATTCATGCTATAATTGTATTGTCCGGAAATCGTAATACATGTGTGAATACATAGACCACAACGTGTCCCTAGTAAGCCTCTAGTTGACTAGCTCGTTGATCAACAGATAGTCATGGTTTCCTGACTATGGACATTGGATGTCATTGATAACGGGATCACATCATTAGGAGAATGATGTGATGGACAAGACCCAATCCTAAGCATAGCATAAAAGATCGTGTAGTTTCGTTTGCTAGAGCTTTTCCAATGTCAAGTATCTTTTCCTTAGACCATGAGATCGTGCAACTCCCAAATACCGTAGGAGTGCTTTGGGTGTGCCAAACGTCACAACGTAACTGGGTGACTATAAAGGTGCACTACGGGTATCTCCGAAAGTGTCTGTTGGGTTGGCACGGATCGAGACTGGGATTTGTCACTCCGTGTGACGGAGAGGTATCTCTGGGCCCACTCGGTAATGCATCATCATAATGAGCTCAATGTGACTAAGGCGTTAGTCACGGGATCATGCATTGCAGTACGAGTAAAGAGACTTGCCGGTAACGAGATTGAACAAGGTATTGGGATACCGACGATCGAATCTTGGGCAAGTAACATACCGTTTGACAAAGGGAATTGCATACGGGATTGATTGAATCCTCGACACCGTGGTTCATCCGATGAGATCATCGTGGAACATGTGGGAGCCAACATGGGTATCCAGATTCCGCTGTTGGTTATTGATCGGAGAGGCGTCTCGGTCATGTCTGCATGTCTCCCGAACCCGTAGGGTCTACACACTTAAGGTCCGGTGACGCTAGGGTTGTAGAGATATATGTATGCGGAAACCCGAAAGTTGTTCGGAGTCCCGGATGAGATCTCGGACGTCACGAGAGGTTCCGGAATGGTCCGGAGGTGAAGAATTATATATAGGAAGTCAAGTTTCGGCCACCGGGAAAGTTTCGGGGGTTACCGGTATTGTACCGGGACCACCGGAAGGGTCCCGGGGGTCCACCGGGTGGGGCCACCTGTCCCGGAGGGCCCCGTGGGCTGAAAGTGGAAGGGAACCAGCCCTTATTGGGCTGGGGCACCCCCTTGGGCCTCCCCCCATGCGCCTAGGGTTGGGAACCCTAGGGGGGGGAGCTTCCCCCTTGCCTTGGGGGGCAAGGCACCCCTTCCCCCCCACTTGGCCGCCGCCCCCCTTGGAGATCTGATCTCCCAAGGGCTGGCGCCCCCCAGGGGTCCTATAAATAGTGGGGGGGAGGGAGGGCAGCAACCCACAGCCTTGGGCGCCTCCCTCCTCCCCTGCAACACCTCTCTCTCTCTCTCGCAGAAGCTTGGCAAAGCCCTGCCGAGACCCGCTACATCCACCACCACGCCGTCGTGCTGCTGGATCTCCATCAACCTCTCCTTCCCCCTTGCTGGATCAAGAAGGAGGAGACGTCGCTGCACCGTACGTGTGTTGAACGCGGAGGTGCCGTCCGTTCGGCACTCGGTCATCGGTGATTTGGATCACGGCGAGTACGACTCCGTCATCCACGTTCATTGGAACGCTTCCGCTCGCGATCTACAAGGGTATGTAGATGCACTCCTTTCCCCTCGTTGCTAGTAGACTCCATGGATGCATCTTGGTGAGCGTAGAAAAATTTTAAATTATGCTACGATTCCCAACAGTGGCATCATGAGCCAGGTCTATGCGTAGTTACTATGCACGAGTAGAACACAAAGCAGTTGTGGGCGTTGAGTTTGCCAATTCTTCTTGCCGCTACTAGTCGTTTCTTGTTTCGGCGGCATTGTAGGATGAAGCGGCCCGGACCGACCTTACACGTACACTTACGTGAGACAGGTTCCACCGACTGACATGCACTAGTTGCATAAGGTGGCTAGCGGGTGTCTGTCTCTCCCACTTTAGTCGGAACGAATTCGATGAAAAGGGTCCTTATGAAGGGTAAATAGAAATTGGCATATCACGTTGTGGTTTTACGTAGGTAAGAAACGTTCTTGCTAGAAACCTATACAAGCCACGTAAAAACTTGCAACAACAATTAGAGGACGTCTAACTTGTTTTTGCAGCATGTGCTATGTGATGTGATATGGCCAGAAGATGTGATGAATGATATATGTGATGTATGAGATTGATCATATTCTTGTAATAGGAATCACGACTTGCATGTCGATGAGTATGACAACCGGCAGGAGCCATAGGAGTTGTCTTTATTTTTGTATGACCTGCGTGTCATTGAATAACGCCATGTAAATTACTTTACTTTATTGCTAAGCGCGTTAGCCATAGAAGTAGAAGTAATCGTTGGCGTGACGACTTCATGAAGACACAATGATGGAGATCATGATGATGGAGATCATGGTGTCATGCCGGTGACAAAGATGATCATGGTGCCCCGAAGATGGAGATCAAAGGAGCAAAATGATATTGGCCATATCATGTCACTATTTGATTGCATGTGATGTTTATCATGTTTTGCATCTTATTTGCTTAGAACGACGGTAGTAAGTAAGATGATCCCTCACTAAAATTTCAAGAAACGTGTTCCCCCTAACTGTGCACCGTTGCGAAGGTTCGTTGTTTCGAAGCACCACGTGATGATCGGGTGTGATAGATTCTAACGTTCGAATACAACGGGTGTTGACGAGCCTAGCATGTACAGACATGGCCTCGGAACACACGCAATACACTTAGGTTGACTTGACGAGCCTAGCATGTACAGACATGGCCTCGGAACACGGAGGACCGAAAGGTCGAGCATGAGTCGTATAGAAGATACGATCAACATGGAGATGTTCACCGATCTTGACTAGTCCGTCTCACGTGATGATCGGACACGACCTAGTTAAACTCGGATCATGTTTCACTTAGATGACTAGAGGGATGTCTATCTGAGTGGGAGTTCATATTTAGATGAACTTCATTATCATGAACATAGTCAAAAGGTCTTTGCGAATTATGTCATACGCTTTAGTTCTACTGTTTAAAATACGGTCCTAGAGAAAATTTAGTTGAAAGTTGGTAGTAGCAATTATGCGGACTGGGTCCGTAAACTGAGGATTGTCCTCATTGCTGCACAGAAGGCTTATGTCCTTAATGCACCGCTCGGTGTGCTGAACCTCAGCGTCGTCTGTAGATGTTACGAAACATCTGACATACACGTTTTGATGACTACGTGATAGTTCAGTGCGGTTCAGAATTGTGGCACCCAAGACGTTTTTGAAACGTCGCAGAACATGTGAGATGTTCCGAAGACTGAAATTGGGATTTCAGACTAGTGCCCACGTCAAGAGGTATGAGACCTCTGACAAGTTTCTTAAGCCTGCAAACTTAGGGAGAAAAGCTCAATCGTTGAGCATGTGCCCAGATTGTCTGAGTACCACAATCGCTTGAATCGAGTGGGAGTTAATCTCCCAGATGAGATAGTGATGGTTCTCCATAGTCACTGCCACCAAGCTAGTAGAGCTTCGTGATGAACTATAACATATCAGGGATAGATATGATGATCCTTGAGCTATTCACGATGTTTGACACCGCGAGAGTAGAAATCAAGAAGGAGCATCAATTGTTGATGGTTAGTAAAACCACTAGTTTAAGAAGGGCAAGGGCAAAAGGGATACTTCATGAAACAGCAAGTCATTTGCTGCTCTAGTGAAGAATCCCAAGGTTGAACCCAAACCCGAGACTAAGTGCTTCTGTAATGAGAGGAACGGTCACTGAAGCAGTACTACCCTAGATACTTGGTAGATGAGAAGGCAGGCAAGGTCGACAGAAGTATATTGGATATACGTTATATGAATGTGTACTTTACTAGTACTCCTAGCAGCACCAGGGTATTAGATACCGGTTCGGTTGCTAAGTGTTAGTAACTCGAAATAAAAGCTGCGGAATAAACGGAGACTAGCTAAAGGTGAGATGACGATATGTGTTGGAGGTGTTTCCAAGGTTGATGTGATCAAGCATCGAATGCTCCCTCTACCATCGAGATTTGGTGTTTGCGTTAAGCATGATTGGATTATGTTTATCGCAATACGGTTATTCATTTAAGGAGAATAATGGTTACTCTGTTTATTTGAATAATACCTTCAATGGTCTTGCACCTGAAATGAATCTCGATCGCCATGATACACATGTTCGTGCCAAAAGATATAAGATAGTAATGATAGTACCACATACTTGTGGCACTGCTACTTGAGTCATATTGGTATAAAACGCATGAAGAAGCTCCATATAGATGGATCTTTGGACTCACTCGTTTTGAAAAGATTGAGACATGCGAACCATGTCTATTGGTATATATATGCATGAAGAAACTCCATGCAGATGGATCGTTTGGACTCACTTGATTTTGAATCACTTGAGACATGCAAATCATACCACATGGGCAAGATGACTGAAAGTCCTCGTTTTCAGTAAGATGGAACAAGAAAGCAACTTATTGGAAGTAATACATTTTGATTTACGCAGTCCAATGAGTGCTAAGGCATGCAGTGGATATCGTTATGTTCTTACTTCACAGATGATTTGAGTAGATGCTGAGTGTATTTACTTGACGAAACACTAGTCTGAATTATTGAAAGGTTCAAGTAATTTCAGAGTGAAGTTGAAGATCGTCGTGACAAGAGGATAAAATGATTGTGATATGATCATAGAGATGAGTATCTGAGATACGAGTTTGGCACACAAATGAGACATTGTGGAAAGTGTTTCACAATTAATACCGCCTGGAACACCATAGTGTGATGGTGTGTCCGAACATCATAACTGCACCTTATTGGATATGGTGCATACCATGATGTTTCTTATCGAATTACCACTATCGTTTATGGGTTAGGCATTAGAGACAACCGCATTCACTTTAAAAGGGGCACCACGCAATTCCGTTGAGACGACACCGTTTAGAGAAACCTAAGTTGTCGTTTCTTAAAAGTTTGGGGCAGCGATGCTTATGTGAAAAAGTTTCAGGCTGATAAGCTCGAACCCAAAGCGGATAAATGCATCTTCATAGAATACCCAAAAACAGTTGGGTATATCTCCTATTTCAGATCTGGAAGCAAAAGTAATTGCTTCTAGAAACGACTCCTTTCTCGAGGAATGTTTCTCTCGAAAGAATTGAGTGGGAGGATGGTGGAGACTTGATAAGGTTATTGAACCGTCGCTTCAACTAGTGTGTAGCAGGGCACAGGAAGTTGTTCCTGTGGCACCTATACCAATTGAAGTGGAAGCTTATGATAGTGATCATGAAACTTCGGATCAAGTCACTACCAAACCTCGTAGGACGACGAGGATGCGCACTACTTCAGAGTAATGCGTGATCCTGTCTTGGAAGTCATGTTGCTAGACAACAATGAACCTACGAGCTATGGAGAAGCGATGGTGGGCCCATATTCCGACGAATGGCTCGAGGCCATGAAATCCGAGATAGAATCCATGAATCAGAACAAAGCGTGGACTTTGGTGAACTTGCCCGATGATCGGCAAGCCATTGAGATAAATGGATCTTTAAGAAGAAGACAGACATGGACGGTAATGTTACCGTCTATGAAGCTCGACTTGTGGCAAAGAGTATTTTCACAAGTTCAAGGAGTTGACTACGATGAGTTTTTCTCATCCGTAGCGATGCTTAGGTCCGTCGAAATCATGTTAGCATTAGCTGCATTTATGAAATCTGGCAGATGGATGTCAAAACAAGTTTCCTTACCAGTTTTCGTAAGGAAAGGTTGTATGTGATACAATCAGAAAGGTTTTATCGATCCTAAGGATGCTAAAAGGTATGCTAGCTCCAGCGATCCTTCCATGGATTAGAGCAAGCATCTCGGAGTCAGAATATACGCTTTGATGGGTGTGCCAAACGTCACAACGTAACTGGGTGGCTATAAAGGTGCACTACGGGTATCTCCAAAAGTGTCTGTTGGGTTGGCACGGATCGAGACTGGGATTTGTCACTCCGTGTGACGGAGAGGTATCTCTGGGCCCACTCGGTAATGCATCATCATAATGAGCTCAATGTGACTAAGGCGTTAGTCACGGGATCATGCATTGCGGTACGAGTAAAGAGACTTGCCGGTAACGAGATTGAACAAGGTATTGGGATACCGACGATCGAATCTCGGGCAAGTAACATACCGTTTGAAAAAGGGAATTGCATACGGGATTGATTGAATCCTCGACACCGTGGTTCATCCGATGAGATCATCATGGAACATGTGGGAGCCAACATGGGTATCCAGATCCCGCTGTTGGTTATTGACCGGAGAGGCGTCTCGGTCATGTCTGCATGTCTCCCGAACCCGTAGGGTCTACACACTTAAGGTCCGGTGACGCTAGGGTTGTAGAGATATATGTATGCGGAAACCCAAAAGTTGTTCGGAGTCCCGGATGAGATCCCGGACGTCACGAGAGGTTCCGGAATGGTCCGGAGGTGAAGAATTATATATAGGAAGTCATGTTTCGGCCACCGGGAAAGTTTCGGGGGTTACCGGTATTGTACCGGGACCACCGGAAGGGTCCCGGGGGTCCACCGGGTGGGGCCACCTGTCCCGGAGGGCCCCGTGGGCTGAAAGTGGAAGGGAACCAGCCCTTATTGGGCTGGGGCACCCCCTTGGGCCTCCCCCCATGCGCCTAGGGTTGGGAACCCTAGGGGGGGGAGCTTCCCCCTTGCCTTGGGGGGCAAGGCACCCCTTCCCCCCCACTTGGCCGCCGCCCCCCTTGGAGATCTGATCTCCCAAGGGCTGGCGCCCCCCAGGGGTCCTATAAATAGTGGGGGGGAGGGAGGGCAGCAACCCACAGCCTTGGGCGCCTCCCTCCTCCCCTGCAACACCTCTCTCTCTCTCTCGCAGAAGCTTGGCAAAGCCCTGCCGAGACCCGCTACATCCACCACCACGCCGTCGTGCTGCTGGATCTCCATCAACCTCTCCTTCCCCCTTGCTGGATCAAGAAGGAGGAGACGTCGCTGCACCGTACGTGTGTTGAACGCGGAGGTGCCGTCCGTTCGGCACTCGGTCATCGGTGATTTGGATCACGGCGAGTACGACTCCGTCATCCACGTTCATTGGAACGCTTCCGCTCGCGATCTACAAGGGTATGTAGATGCACTCCTTTCCCCTTGTTGCTAGTAGACTCCATAGATGCATCTTGGTGAGCGTAGAAATTTTTTAAATTATGCTACGATTCCCAACACTTCTTCTCCTGCTCCACGGACCAGTTCTTGTGTTCTTGCTTTCGCGAGACGGTCGGTGGACAGTGGTGCAACACCAACTTCCTGGACCTGCTTGCCGAGATCCACGCCGGCGCCCCCCGCCACCGCCACCGCCATATTAGATGGTTGTGCATTGGGCTCCTCGCTTGGACGCTTTGGACCATCCGCAACAAGCTTGTTCTTCACAAAGTGCCTCTTCGACATGCGACTGACGCGATCTTTAAAATGTGTGGTTACCTGCAGCTTTGGCGGCCGCTTAGCCGCCCATAGGACCGGGACATCATCAACACCCTCCTCACCGACCTTCGCTCGATGGCCTTCCATGTGGTGCCCCCGCTGTCGCTCCCTCCTCCGGAGCCCGATTAGGCCTGCTGTTTCGGGATGCAGTGCTTGTGTTTGTGTTTTGATTTCAGGGCTTGTTGAGTTGTGCCCTCAGCATTAACCCCGTTTGATACTTGCTGTGTTCGTGGACCTTGTGTGTGTGTGTGTGTGTGTGTGAACCTTGTTGGATGCTTGGGCGGTTTGCTTTATCTATAATGCGGGGCGAAAGCCTTTTTCGGTAAAACACCTTATGTTTAGTTAAGGAGGTAGTAGTAGCGGCATTAACAAATGGTGATTTCAGCAATCCTAGTGTGTTGGCATGGACACATGAACAAGATTCTTCTTATTCATCCTAAATAGACCCCCCACGCGCACACACGACCATCACCTTTCTTAGGACTATGAAGCCTTTTCGAATTAGGTCCACGGTAGAAGCTTTGAACGTATACTTGGATACAAATCTTTCACTTATTGAAAAGTGAAAATCTGAGACTGTCGTCCTGGTATATACTCCTTCTGTTCGAAAAAGCTTGTCTCTAAAATGGATGTATCTAGCACCAAGTTAGTGCTAGATACATCCATTTGAGAGACCAGTTTTTCCGGACGGAGGGAGTAGGTTTGAACAATGTCTTTTCTCTGAATCTTCAATGATTGACGATGAATGGTTGTTGAGACTATTTTGCCATGTTATTGGTTGTATAATGGTTGATGTGGTCAACTTTTATATGCACAATATATTTTCATACATGTACAACAATGCATAATGTTTAAATTCTCATTTCAGTGGGTTTTAAACATGATTGATTCCAACTACTGATTACATAGACATCCAAACAAAATCCTTGACATTCGAGGTCATTCGTAGTAGATCTTAGTTTGGGTATTCCCACCCCCATTTCAATTCCTTTGGGCAAAACACGCACCTCAACAAGCAACCATGTATTGGTTTTTTGTTGCAAATTGCATGGGAAACTATTATGCTACATATATTCAATAAATATTTTATAACTATACAATTATCAAATAAAAACATGTTTGTTTTTAGTTTTAGCTCTCACATTATTAATCCAAATATTAATTTTCCAATTCCCTGAAGTATATTGCAACAAATTCCCGCAAAAAAACCACGCTGTAACACCCAAGATTTTGACCCAACCTAGCGGTGCTACCACAGTACTCTAAACTACAAGTCTCAAAACAATTAGAAATTTTGACAACGTTTCTCTTCTTTATACAGACATCCACAACACATAAGTAGACATCAATCATGAGAGGCAATAGCATAACTTAAAAAAATGCACATAGTGTACAAATCCCTCAATAGGTCTTCAAGAAATTAATTATTTAGACCAAAGCAACCAAGGGGTCACACCATACTACAACTAATAGACAAAAATTGAGTGACCTCTAATTATTATATGAAATTTTGTGATGTTCTCAAGAGATGTAGTAGTGTTACTCCCGTCTCCCATGCATGTCGCTTACTTGGTATGTGAAAACCAAATAACGCAAGGTTAATCATTTGATTAACCTTTTGACAATCTTTAATTATTTAATGGCCTATAATTGACATAACATTATGCTTGCTGATGCAAGGATTTATAGAGTAAATGCAACTACTCCCTCGAATCCAAATTATTTGATGCAACTCTAGTACAACTTGGTAGGAGTACCTTTTTTGTAGCATAGAGAGAGTAGATGGGGACACCAACTTTGCCATTTTTTAAGCAGGGAACTTTGCCCTTATGAGATAGTCACCTATACCTGATCTGTTAACCCATCGACAACCCAAGCCCCAAAGCTAAAGTAAATCTAAAGATGAAGGTACGTGTTGATGCCCCATTCGCTAGGAATGGAGATCATGTTAACGTTTCCCAAATTTGTATAATTTTCACGAGTTACTGGTTCACAAACTAAACAACCGAATGATTCACTGTTGCTCCTATTGTTCCCTCTCTTGTTGACCAAATTTCTAGGGTTCTAGGAGAACTAATTTGAGAATGCCCAAATTTCTGGTCATATTCTCTGCATTCCCACTCTCTCCTAATTTGGGATAAATGTACTCTAGGATGATTTGCTGTGAGTTACATGATTTGTTGTTAGTTGCAAGATTCACATCAACTAATCCATTGGCATTAGTAATCCATTAGTATAAGTGCAGTAAAGAAGGAGTATCAGTTTGTTTGTTTGATATGAGTAATCCATTAGCATAATTGCAGTAAACAAGGATTTCAGTTTGGAAATTCAGTGAACTTAAATTCAATCTGAAAGTTCAACAAGGAGTACTGTTTCATTTCAGAGTTCATGTTACTATACTGATGTTTCTAAATTCAGTGAACTTAAATTGAATAAATTCAGTACTCCTTGCATTTGTGTATAGGAGTACTCTTGTTCAGGTTACTGTAATTGATAAGTTTATAGGAGTACTATAGTTTTTTCCTAATCTAAACTAGAGGCTTATGATTGTAGGAGTAGGGGTGGTTTTTTCTTTAAGTAGCTCTAGGCTTTTCCTAGGAACATGAACTTCCATGGCTAGGAGAGTAGTTTTGAAGAATTGTTGATCTTTCTTGCTCAAACCATCTTCCCTATAATGATGAAACATTATGTTAATTTGAATGAATACACTACTCCATATCCATGCTTAAATAATAGGCTTAGATAACAGCAAAATATTTCTATAGTGAATTGCTCCAAATTACTCCCGTCCAAGAGTACAACCGAATGCCATAGTGAATTGCTCCAAATTACTCCTGTCCAGGAGTACAACCAGGATAACATCAAAAGATTGCTATAGTGACTTGTTCCAAATTACTCATGTGCAGGAGTACAACCATCAAAAGATTTGCCCAAATTACTCCTTCTAGTCCAGATGGATGACAGATGGTGTAGTTTTAGTCTAGCAATAATGACTAATGTACTAGTCTTAGTTCAGGAGTACTACAAATTCAAATAAGTCCCAATAAATTCCAACTGATCCAAACAAATTCAAATAAATTCATAGCCAACAAATTCGAATGAATTCCAATAAATATTCAAAATAAATTCCAAATTAATCCAAATTATTCACTTTCCTTTCCTTTCTCCTCTTTTCATTATAATTTCAATACACAATGAGTACACAAGGCAGGCACTTCCACTACTAGGGAAAAGCTTATACACAGAATCTTACTAGCAGCGCGGTTTAAAACAAGGCGCTACTGCTACTTAGCAGTAGCGTGCAGATACAAACCGCGCTACTTCTAGCCGTGTAGCAGTAGGGCGCTAGGTGAGAACAACGCTACTACTACAATTGCCACGACGTAGCCGCCAGACTAGGTATAGTAGTAGCGCCGGTTTTGCAAACGCGCTAGTGACAACAAACTTAGCAGCAGCGCTTTTTCACACCATCGCTACTGCTAAGTTTAGTCCCACCTCGCTCCGCGAATAGAGTGTTTACCACCTTAAATACGTTACTTCTCAAACCATCACAACCACTTGGTCTTCATTAAACTCTATGTGTAGGATCTGTATTCCGCAATAAGAACCGGTGAAGATTCCTATTGACAATTTAGATTGTACACAAAAAGATCATTGATGACCAATGTATTTTTGTTTTTTTACATGCTTAGCCTTAGCAGTAGCGCATTTTGTTTAAAGAGCGCTACTGCTATGTTGTTTAGCAGTAGTGCTTTATCTCAAAGCGCGCTACTGCTATACGCCATCCTATCTTCCCCAACCGGCCGCCCCCAACTCTCCCTCTCCCCCCGCACCCCCATCGTTCGCTGCTGCCGCCGTTCGCCGACCACCGTCATCGCCCGCCGCCGCCGACGCTCCTGCTCCTCCTCCACTGAGGTAGTCCCTCCTTCCCTCCTCCTCTCTCCTCACTCCTCCCTACCGCGCCCCTCCCTCCTCCTCCGGCCGCCCCTCCTCCCTCCTCCTTCGGCCAAGCCCTCCTCCTCTCTCCTCCCTCCTCCCACCCCCTCCCTCCTCCTCCGGCCGCCCCCTCCTCCCTCCTCCTCCGGCCCTCCCCCTCCTCCCCCCTCCTCCTCTCTCCTTCCTCCTTCCCCTCCTCCTCTCTCCTCCCTCCTCCCACCCCCTCCTCCCTGCTCCCACCGCCCCTCCCTCCTACTCCGGCCCGCCTCCTCCCTCCTCCCTCCCAACAAGTTAAAATTTTATTATTGTTCTTAGTTCAATTAGTAAGTGCTTAGTTGTATTAGTAAGAAAATTAATTATTTTTATTTATAGTAAGTGCTTAGTTGAACTAGTTGAATTAATAGAATTGGTGTTTTTTAGTAAGAAAATTTAGGTATATGAGATTTGATGATCTAATTAAAATTTTACTATAGAACTAGTTTATTTTTAGTAAGAAAATTAATAGAACTAGTTTATTTTTAGTAAGTGCTTAGTTGAATTAGTTGAATTAATAGAACTAGTTGAATTTATGTCATTATCACTTTGTCATCAAAGAATGCTATATGAGATTTGATGATCTAATTAAAATTTTACTCGGTGGAATATGCAGGCTTTGAAGAGTCGTGTCTCCTTGGAGTGATCGTCATTCGAGCTACCTCTACTTCCTCTACACCCGAGTCGGTGAGCTAAAAGTCCACCTCCTCCTTCTCCACTCCTCGGTGTTCAATAGAGTAGAACTAGGGTATTTAGTTATGCTTCTTAACCAAATGAAATGTTCAGATTATAAGATATATTGAAATGTTTTTCTCAATATTGAACCATTGAAATGCAACGAGCACCAGTTTATGCTCATGTGCGAAGTGTTAATTCATTTCTGAGTGACCTATGTTTTGCCAGAGTGTTGATTCATTTCCGTTCCGGCAAATTTCAGGCTCTTGATATGTCCTATTTTAGCAAAGGTCATGCCAGATTTTTCCGTGAATTTAAGCATGACTTGTGCTAGAATATATAGGAAATATCGGGTGCCCCGGATTTGTGTGTTGAGTTTCCTGGTAGTTGCATTTGATAGATTTTCAATTAATGTTTCAACTATGAACATAGGAAATGTCTGACGACGAAAAGGATTTCAGTATGTGCGAATACTGCGAAGACGAGCGCGGCCTGTGTGACAAAAATTTCCTAGTTGAACTACGGTCACATCTATTTAGGAAAGATGGTAAGATTTTTACTATTTGTCCCTAGTGCATCTTTTGCATACATTATTTTAAGCTAAACTTCATTGCTAAGTATGTTACTACGATGTGACTCCCGATGATAGTTGTGCCTCATTGGATCGAGGCTAAAGGTCGCATGTCAATGGTTAGCTTACGGCCAAGAGATCCTACATTGCACATGAGTGCATTCAGGATTTCTAAAAGCGAGCAAGTCTTAATAGTCAAAGACTGGAGCAAAATTGTGAAGGATCGCAGAGAAGTACTAGGGGGCAGCAATCAGAAGCGCAACCCACAATTAGGAGATAGGTTCATCTGCATGCTCCAATATGATGAATCGGGAGTGCTACACATGTTCTATGCTATTTTACCTGAGAGAGAGAGTAGCAGAAGTGATTAGCTAGCTAGAATGAGTGTTGGTGGTGATGACTATGATGATTATTATTAGCTAGTGTTGGTGGTGTGTAGATAGTTATAATATGACTATGATGATTAAATAGTGTTGGTGGTAATGACTATGATGATTATTAGCTAGTGTTGTTGGTGATGATATGATGATGCTGATGATGATGAGTTATTATATCATTGGGTGAAAGAACCGCGGATTAGTTTCAAGTGGATGGATCCTAAGTGACCAAGTCTATAATCCATGACTTGGTCACTTAGGATCCATCCACTTGAAACTAATCCGCGGTTCTTTCACCTAGTGATTTAATAACTCATTATAATATAAAAACAATCTCTAAATTGCTACCGTATGAAAAGTTGTATAAAGGTTTATGAATATGATGTAAAATAAAAAAGAAATAGAATACAGAATAATAGTAGTAGCGCGGGCAGTGAGACGCGCTACTAGTAATTACCAGTAGCGGCTGTTGCAGGACACACTACTACTAAGTAGATATAGCAGTAGCGCGTGTCAACAAATGCTACTGCTAACCTTTAGTTGTAGCGCCATAGCAGTAGCACGGTTACCCGCGCTACTGATAGGCCAAAAACCCGCACTACTGCTAGGCTTTTCCCTAGTAGCGTTCCCTTTCTTTTGACAGACACACAGAACACATAGATCGTCCAAATCATTATAAACATACACAAGGAGTTGATATACAAGGATTACACACAAGACATGCAAGGACTTGACATACTCCATTTCTTTCTTTTTCTTTCTCTATGCAATCCTTTCCTTTCCTTTATCCCCTCTATTGCCCTTCTCCTATAAGGGCCTTGGTCGCAACAACTAGCTGAGCGTCGCAATATAAAAATATTGCTAGCATTCCTTCATTCAGACGGTGGTCTTTAGGCAAATGCGGGAGTTTATACTCATTTCCTCCTTTATTTTTCATAATCTCAACCATAACCGCCTGCCATGTCATAAAGCTTCTAAAATGCTTATCGACCCCGCCGTTCTGGAACTCTTCATTCACACCTAGATTCTACCAATTCCTTGATATTTCTAGGTGATCTGCAATAAGCCAAGGACTGAAGTGAACTGAAGAAGCAGAGGTCTAAAACTTTCATTTCAGGGTTGTTGGTTTGTTGCAACAACCGAATTTCAAGATCCGTCGGTGCTATAGCCTGTCAAAAACCCTCGTCACTAGGCAAAACACGTGGTTTTTGCATTATACTGTTGAATGAAGATGGTTCTTCTGATATAATCATCGGGCCACTTCTCTTGGAAAGCAGGGATCACTTTGTTGCATAGATAATCCCTGATGACAGAGGTCGGGTCACTCTCACTGATTTTAGTTCTTTAAATCCCCTTCTCTGTTTTCACTCATTCTAACAACCAGAGTCTCTTGGACGAAGGCCCAAGTGTCTATCTTGCCATCATATGTGATATCTCCATCGTCATTGCATCTTGGCTTGGCCACAACAGTGAGAAACATGACTTTCCAAATGTTATTCTTATTCTGCATGGTGCACACGGGTTTAGGTTCTTCTGGTAGTAAATAGTAGGTGTTCTTTTCTCTTGTCATATCATACCACTTCTCATCGATATAGACCATGTATGTCATTGTCTTGAAAAGAGGATGGGGAGCTGAGATCTAATGCTCATCAAGCATGGAGATGCAAAACTTTAATCTTGCAATTTTATTATCTGTCTTGAGGAAAGGTTTCACGGTACTAGTGATGCGCTTCATCTCACCCAACTGGAATCTCCCGTGTAGGGTCGAGCGGGGAACACCCAGAGACCTTGCTAGAGCTCGAACTGCCCTCCTTTTGTTGAGTGGGACTGTCGATATCCTCGACAAATCCAGATCTTTCCTCTTTCGTCCACTTCTACCCTTCTTTTCTGTTTGAGGCATATGCTTCTTGGCCTTCTACAAGCTATTGAGTTGCTTCTAACCATATTCTTTCAATAATTCATACGCTCGTATTCAACAGGCTTGCAACGAGCTGCTTGTCCTCTTGGCAAATATCTCCATGTATGTTCTTGATTACTCTCAAAGCAAAATAAACACCAAACCTTTGCCCATTTGCCAGGTTTACTGCATTTCTTCTTATTGCTTCCCCTTGATCAACTACTTCCTCCTGATGAATTGCTTCTTGATGATCTCTTGGAGGACTGAAGTTGAGATCCTAGAACATCTCCTCTCTTGTTGAAAAGGAGCAAGAAGTCAACTAGCTATTACAAGTAGTACTAGATCATGAAAATGAAAATGCAAACTTTGTCAAACACTTAAAATACTTAAGACTTTGAAATTTCGATTTGATGCATGAGAACATTGATGAATTTAAATGTTCTACTCCTGAAAAATGAATATTCCCTATACTGCAAGTTTAGCTGAATTTGACTAAATACAAGATCATTTAGGAGTACAAGAATTTTTTTAATTGAATTTGTTTATAATTTTGTTTAAGAATAAAAGTGGCAATGTTTGATTAGCAAGTTTCCTGATTAGGCTATTATGGAAGTATCTTAATATGGTCCAAAACATGAGAAAGATAAGGGAGAAAACTTAAGGAATTCACAAAATATGTTTTGAAGTGAAACCCCTAAAAGCTCAAATTCCTTTGTTTGTTTAGGGCGTTGGTGATATATGCTACACTGTTGAAGTATGCATGTATAAACCAGTTTTATTCCATCACACATGCATTGTAATTATTGAACGTGTATGCATGACTAAGATTCCAACCGTAAAATGATTGACTCACATTCAACATGACATGTTTGATTAACAAGATAGGAAAATGACAATGAATTTAGGAGTACACAAACATTTTTAATTTTTTTTTCAGAATTCATCATGCATTCCAACCAAAAATTCAGTTTGCAAACTTAACTGAATTGACTAAGTTGCCGACAAACTATACATTGGATTCACTAGACTGAATTTGACAACACTGAATTCAGTGTCAAGTGTCTAACAACAACACTTCACGGAACTTATGGAAAGTAAGTGTTTAACAAAAACATTTGAATTCAGTGTCAAGTGTTTAAATTCAGTTTGTAGCAATGAATAAAAAATGTCAAGTATCTAATTTAGTGTCAAGTGTCTAAATAGCAAGTGTCAACTGCACTTGACATATGAATTCAGTTTGTAGCAACACTTGACTCAATTCAGTTGTAGCAATGCTTCATTTGTAAAACACTGAGTCAAGTTAAATTTAGTTAATTCAGTGGCAATTTAAATTCAGTGGCAATCCTTTTTCTTAGTTTTGGATTAAAATTATGTAATATTCAGTGGCAAGTTAAATTCTGGAGTAAAATTCGGTGTCAAGAATTCTTGAGTAAAATTTTGTGTACATAATTTTTTTCATGGCAAGTGGCAAGTTAAATTCCAGAGTAAAATTTGGTTAAATTACCTGTTGCCTGGTCATCTTCTTTGTTTTGCAGATCTTCATGATTTTGCTGATCCTCCTGCTGCTGCAAAGGAGTCAAATTCAAATCCGGCATCTCTTCGAGCTGCAGCTTGGGGGTAGAGGCTCGCGCTAGAGAGGAGGAGCAGTGCCTAGGCGGAGGAGCTGGAGCGTGCTGGAGCTGATGTGTGCCAAGGCAGAAGGAGCTGGAGCGTGCCCAGGCAGAGGAGGAGCGCGACTAAGCAATAGATCTACTGTGAGGGCGTGTTGCAGGAGTTATGGTGCCTGTTGGGAGGGCACCCTGAGCTTGCGGGAGGAGCCTGAGCTCGCTGGGAGGGCGTCACCCTGAGCTGCGGAATGCTGCTGGGATGAGCCCGAGCTGGGGGATGGGCAATCTGATTGAGATTTGAAATTAAAAGGGTTTGATTATAAAATTCATGTTTAGTATGTTGTCCCCTTACGAGAGATATTTCAGGACGGAGAGGGTACGATGGATCAAGAATATCTTTTGTCGTTGGTTCTCTTGATCCTATCTTACGCCACGCAGAAGCCTTTCCCTTTCCAGCTTACTTGCTTCCTCGGCCTCCGTCATGCTCACCAAAGACAAGCTCCGCCTCGACAGCCTACTCTACCCACTGGTCAGATCTGGCCTCCCAGCCACCGGAGTGGACAACACCACTAATGCCTCATAAGGGTTTAAATTCCTAGCTTTTGTAATCGTAGTATATTTTTGGATAGTATTTATTTTATTTTATTTTATGTTTTAGAAGATTTTTAGGAATGTGGAATTGTGACACTTTTAGTTTAGAGCAACTCTAGCAGATCCTGCAAAAACATGTCATCTGAAAGCATTATACAGCTATTGCGAGGCACTAAGCAGAGCAGATCCCCTGCTCTAACGTTGACCGCTTTACAGGTTCCCTCAAGAACGACTCAAAAACTCCAAAAATGAGGCATGGTTGCTCTAATATACGAAATCTGTAAAAACAAAGGATCTTCCATTTAGAGGATCTTTTTTTTAACATCAGTTCTGACACAAGCGCTCATATACACGCGCATACACTCATTCCTATGAACGCACATATGCACATCCTACCGCTATGAGCATCTCCGAAAGACTGAGCTGGCATATCATCTTGAGATTTACGAAGTCACTGTAGGCGCCTCGTCGTCGACGGGAACATCTCCTCCCATTGAATGCGCATCGCCGGAAATGCTGAAATAAATGCGAGCACCAGGATTTGAACCCTGGTGGGCTGGGGATATCACAGTCCCTCTAACCATCCAACCACATGTTGGTTCCCATTTAGAGGATCTATTCGGTGTGTTTTCTGCAAATTTAACGGTTTGACCGGGATATTTGTTTTTTTGAGAATTACGATTGACGGGGATATGATGCTCTTAGCCCAGTGCACTACAAACGTATCGACGGCCCATTCGCCAAAAAAGAAGTGGGTTTCAATCCCCTCCCCGGCCCATTCGCCATCACTCACCCCGGCGCCGCCGGAGCTTTCTCCTGCCGCCGCGCCATGTCCACCCCAGCTGCTCGATCTCGCCCATCGGAGGACGGACGCATCAGGTACGTAGAGGATGCATCGCCATGAATCATCGCGACCTTCCTCTCCCTTCTTCACCCGATCCCCTAACCTTATTCTCCATCGTTGTGTGTGCAGGTCCTCCTCTTCGCCTCCCAGCGGCAGCGAGACGGCGGCCGAGAGACTCACCGACGATCTCCT
Organism: Aegilops tauschii subsp. strangulata; assembly: GCF_002575655.3. Classification (NCBI taxonomy): domain Eukaryota; kingdom Viridiplantae; phylum Streptophyta; class Magnoliopsida; order Poales; family Poaceae; genus Aegilops; species Aegilops tauschii. The sequence continues at coordinate 539,583 of NW_027332466.1, forward strand.
CGTCGAGATCCTCTCGCGCGTGCCCGCCAGGTCGCTCTGCCGCTTCAAGTGCGTCTCCAACCACTGGCTCGGCCTCACCAACGACCCCAACTACCACCGGAAGCTCCCCCAGACCCTGACCGGCTTCTACCAGGGGAATCAATTGGTGGATTCAGGTGTTCCTTTCACCAATGTCTCGGGGAGCCGCCATCTCACACATCCCGCCTTCCTGCCCAACCGCCGGCAGGTCAAGGTCATGGACTGCTGTAACGGCCTCCTTCTCTGCTCCTCATACGATCGCCGGCGACCATGGCGACGTGTTCCGGTACATTGTGTGCAATCCCGCCACAGAGGAATGGGCTGAGTTCCCGTACTGCGGCTATTCCGGCCTGGTGGCTAATGCACGCTTGTGTTTTGATCCAGCCGTGTCCCCTCATTTCCATGTGTTTTTGTTGCCGGTGGCGGATATCTGCATTACCGGAGTGCATGTCTATTCATCTGAAACCGGGAGTTGGGTTCATAAGGAGAAGAGATGGAGCGTCACTATTAATGTCGCTAATGATCGGTCAACTGTTTATCTTAATGGTTATCTGCATTTCTGCGCCATTGTTGATGGTTCTGACGGTCGTCTAGCTGCAGTGGACAAGGAGTGGGGAGCAAGGACTAACTTCCGTGTTCCTGATGGTCTGGATGTTGGTTTTATTCAGCTGTCACAGGGCTGCCTGCATTATGCTGGTTTTGACACAGATGATGATAATGTTGTTCGACTGCTAGTTTATGTTCTTAAAGACTATGACAGCAAAGAATGGATACTGAAGCATAGCGTCGAAACTTCGCATTTGCTTGGAGGGCGACACATAGAATACCTTGATGAGGACTTCGATTGGATTGCAATTCATCCAGAATGTGACTTGATCTTCTTCGCTGTGGCCCAGGAGGATATCACATTCATGTGCTATGATATGGATAGTGGACAAGTTAAAGTGATGTGCAATCTTGAAGATAGCAACCAGGCATATTTTCTGTATGTGCCACTATATGAAGAGTTACAATCGTTGCACAAGTGACGTCTTATTCCTGCTATGGAGCAGTGGGCATGGTATGTCTGCTTGAATTTGGTCCTCCTTTCTCTGATGTATTTAAGTTTGGAGCAATGCTGGTTCGTTCTGGGGGCACTGCGGCTGATTTCTCTCTCGGACTAGTGATTCAAAGTTTCAGTGCACCTTCTGTTGTGTGTACTTGTTTTGTCTTGGTATACCAATGGTTCTGTCCAACGGGAGATTGTGATACACTTTGGATGATTACATTATCACTTCTTTTGCTGCTATGTTTTTTCTGTCTTTTAAATAGGTTATTTTATTAGCAGAACATCACAGCCACAATGATGCTGTTGATAGGAAATGTCATAATGTTCATTCTGCTGTTAGATAACTTTTGACACAAAATTCCTTCAGAAGACTAGAAAGACATCCTCTTTATTTATGGGTTTTGTTCGCATAGGTAGGTTTAAAGAGTTTAAAATAAGCGACACTGGGCACTTCCCATGTTAGTCTTGCCTATAATGGTGCACATACACTCCAGTCCAACACAATGTTGCTGTGTTAATAAGAGGTAATTTGACTTACCACTGAAAGGTTTGCCTAGCGGGACGATGTTCAACTCTTTCTGGTGATTGATGCTGAGAAGGTCATTATCGAAACTAATTTCTTTAGCTGGTCAAGCTATGTACGGCTAGTTTTTCGAGCAGAGCTGCAATCTTGTCTTATGCACATTCAGGAGCTTAGTAGGGTCTTTTCTTTTTTTGATTTAGTTCATGTAAAACAAAAAGCCAATGTGGCAGCCCACCAAACCGCTAAATAATCTTTTCATACTGGTCCTTTGTGTGTCCTGATCTCCCAGGTCCTGGTCTTCCTTGGACCCTGTATTCAGCAAGATTGTAACCTTGCCAACTTATTGACATTAACTTGGTTCTAGAAAATGAGGAAATAAGATTGCACGGGATCGAAAGCTAATTTCAGACATTGTTCTGTTGAAAGTTAGAGCAAATCAAAGCTACTGCTGTAATAGGATTGTATCAGGTTGCTGCGCTAATGATATGTGTTCCGTACTTTTTAGTTGTCAGCTAGCCCAGGTAAAGCAATTGGTACGGTTAGAGAACTAATGGTGAAACGTTACTTGCAATACAAGTACTTTCTGTTATCAACACATATAGTCCGTGGTTATGAATAGGCTGACATTGAAGAAGAAAAGAAGCACATAGATGTACATAGTTTCTCTGATCCAAATTCTGGTCAACAAAACAAACAATTTTAGAGCTACAAACCCAACTGGTTTCAGTTTGAGAAAAGGACATTGAAATGACTATAGATATTGTTCTAAAATATTGCAACCTCATGCTACTTTTGTATGCATGTTGTCAGTGGTGCTCAAACCAAATAGGGGACCTCTGCTGTTTTGTTATGTTGCGTCTGGTCCATGATAAGGGGTATTTTTTGATATATTACTGTATATCTTTTCTCTGGAGTTTATGAATAAATCAAATAGCACACGCGCCACCCATATCGACATGGATTAGTGACCCATGTCTTTGTTATACTAGATGATACCCTGCATGTTGTTGCGGGAATATTTTGCAACATATTTCAATGTGATTCGTTGGATGAAACATTGAAGTAATAATATAAAAGGTTAAAACTAAAAATACCTATAATTTATTTGTTTGAGTACTATATAGTTGTAAAATGTTTATTAAACTAGACGATTCCCTGCACGTTGCTGCTGGATTTCTAAAGGCCATCTTGAGATATTGTAGTATTATCTATGAAGAAAATTACAATCCAACACCATATGGAAAATATACAACAATGACACAATAGTTGAGATACATATATGTCTCATATGCATTGGATATCACTTGAAAGTAGTATCGCCTAAGACATCATGAAAGTAATACGCTACATATCTTTACATCAAAGGTAATTCAGGTTCAAATAAAAATATAGTACTCAAACAAAATTGTTAAGTTTGTAGCTTAAATAAATAAATATTATTGATCGGATGGCTACATCACATGGTTATTCTGGATAACAATGTATATAAAATTGATAAATGGGTAGGATGTAATGGATAGAGGGAGAAATAATAGATTATATGATTTTTGTAGATGGACAGATGAACTGGTTGAGAGTTCAGAAGTTAGAACATAGTTTGCAGAAGAAGAAAGTGGTAGTACTGAAAAAGGAATAACAATAGTCTGGTCCGATGTAGCTGCAGGTTGCCCTGTTTGAGTATTTGTCCACATAGGAGTATATTGCATACCAATCTAGGGAACGGAGTTATTTTGTTAATTATTCTGGGATGCAGCTGACATTACTACTACCCTCCTCACAAAAAAAGGTACTGCTACCCAATTAGAAGCACAAATGAAAATTAAAATAACGTGTATATTTATATTTTCAGAGTAACCATCTCACTCAGGTAGATCAGTTCTAAAATGACACCGAATGTGTGTGGCCCAACAACATATATATGACTTCAAGAATCCACTGCTAGTCTGTAGCAAGATTGTAAAATTATATCAAAAGACTAATTAGACAGTAGCTAGACTTCATCACCTCTCCAAAGTTGGCCCATATACTGGTTCAGTATAGATAAGAAAACACTCGGACTGAAAGAAAATAAATGGGGGAAAAATGGCTGCCATGTATGAGAAGGGAAGCGGAAGCCATTGTCATCAACACCAAAGAGTTTCACCTAAAAATGCAAGCAAGTGTTTTGCAAGTCATAATCGTTCAACAAAGGATGGAGAAAAAAAAGTATAGCTTGTCGTATGACAGATGAGGGACGCCTTTGGGCTGACCGGGGCTATTATGGCAGGTGATTCACTTGGGGTTGGGGAGTTGCCGGCGCCTCCATACGTGAGCAGCAAATATCTGAAAGCGTTACACCATGATGCATCTAGCTTACCGGAGCTGGAGCAAGGGCCAGGGGATTGGCATCCGATCTTGTAGAAGCCGGCGTGCCGAGCAGCTGGCACAACACAACACCGACCCGTTGGTTTTTCGGAAAGGGAGGAAGACCTCCGGCCTCTGCATCTGGATGATGCATGCAACCACTTTATTAATTATTCACAAAAGACCTTACAAACTAATACAACAGTAAGACTGAAGCCACCGTCTAGGCAACATCTATCGCTACTCCTATCCAGTTGATGAAGGGATGCTGATAGTCTAGGCCTAATACCAAACAGACATCGCAACCAAACCTAACATCTAAGACATGAGGCCCCAACCAAGCCACCTGCCGGGTATGAGGCACCACCGGTCCGGCGCACACTCAGAGGCCGCCGCCGCCGCCAACTGCCACCAATCCATCTTCCGCATTGTACTGATGCATCAACCTTGCTCAGTCTAGGTGCCGTTGATGCCACCACCCCGCCAGACAACGCCGCCATCCTGCGCTCGTCCATCAACACACGCCCAGCAACGAGACCCTGCTGCTCCATGCCGCTGGCACCCGCCATTGTCGACGTGACAAATGCAACGCCGCGCCCGGATGAGGAGGCCAACCTAGGGGTCGCCGCCCTGGATCCAACATCCTCCGCCCCAGATCAGGCAGAGCATAGCCAGGCTGCCGCCACGCCCGGCCCTAAGAACCGGCCGGCCGCCACGCCGCCGCGCACATGGAGACCGCCGTGGGCCAGATCGGCGCCGCTGCCATAGATCGGGGATCCCGCGCAAGTTGGGGAACGTAGTAATTTCAAAAAAATTCCTACGCACATGCAAGATCATGGTGATGCATAGCAACGAGAGGGGAGAGTGTCGTCCACGTACCCTTGTAGACCGTAAGCGGAAGCGTTATGAGAACGCGGTTGATGTAGTCGCACGTCTTCGCGATCCGACCGATCCAAGTACCGAACGCACGGCACCTCCGAGTTCAGCACACGCTCAGCTAGGTGACGTCCCACGAACTCCGATCCAGCAGAGCTTCGAGGGAGAGTTCCGTCAGCACGACGGCGTGATGACGGTGATGATGATGCTACCGACGCAGGGCTTCGCCTAAGCAACGCTATGATATGACCGAGGTGGATTATGGTGGAGGGGGGCACCGCACACGACTAAAAGATCAACTGCTCAACTTGTGTGTCTATGGGGTGCCCCCTGGCCACGTATATAAAGGAGTGGAGGAGGGGGGAGGGCCGGCCTAGCTATGGCGTGCCCTGGAGGAGTCCTACTCCCACCGGGAGTAGGATTCCCCCCTTCCCTAGTTGGACTAGGAGAGAAGCAAGGGGGAGAGAGGGAGGAAGGAAAAGGGGGGGGGCGCCGCCGCCCCCCTAGTCCAATTCGGACCAGAGGGGGAGGGGGCGCGCGGCCTGCCCTGACCTCCTCTCTCTCTCAACTATGGCCCATTAAGGCCCATACAATTACCTGGGGGTTTCCGGTAACCTCCCCGTACTCCGGTAAAATCCCGATTTCACCCGGAACCATTCCGATGTCCAAATGTAGGCTTCCAATATATCGATCTTTACGTCTCGACCATTTCGAGACTCCTCGTCATGTCCGTGATCATATCCGGGACTCCGAACTACCTTCAGTACATCAAAACACGAAAACTCATAATACCGATCGTCACAGAACTTTAAGCGTGCGGACCCTACGGGTTCGAGAACTATGTAGACATGACCGAGACACGTCTCTGGTCAATAACCAATAGCGGAACCTGGATGCTCATATTGGTTCCTACATATTCTACGAAGATCTTTATCGGTCAAACCGCATAACAACATACGTTGTTCCCTTTGTCATCAGTATGTTACTTGCCCGAGATTCGATCGTCGGTATCCTCATACCTACCTCAATCTCGTTACCGGCAAGTCTCTTTACTCGTTCTGTAATGCATCATTCCACAACTAACTCATTAGTCACATTGCTTGCAAGGCTTATAGTGATGTGCATTACCGAGAGGGCCCATAGGTACCTCTCCGACAGTCGGAGTGACAAATCCTAATCTTGATCTATGCCAACTCAACAAGTACCATTGGAGACACCTGTAGAGCACCTTTATAATCACCCAGTTATGTTGTGACGTTTGGTAGCACACAAAGTGTTCCTCCGGTAATCGGGAGTTGCATAATCTCATAGTCATAGGAACATGTATAAGTCATGAAGAAAGCAATAGCAGTAAACTAAAATGATCAAGTGCTAAGCTAACCGATTGGGTCAAGTCAATCACATCATTCTCTAATGATGTGATCCCATTAATCAAATGACAACTCATGTCTATGGCTAGGAAACTTAACCATCTTTGATTCAACGAGCTAGTCAAGTAGAGGCATACTAGTGGCACTTAGTTTGTCTATATATTCACATATGTACTAAGTTTCCGGTTAATACAATTCTAGCATGAATAATAAACATTTATCATGATATAAGGAAATATAAATAATAACTTTATTATTGCCTCTAGGGCATATTTCCTTCAGTCTCCCACTTGCACTAGAGTCAATAATCTAGATTACACAGTAATGATTCTAACACCCACGGAGTCTTGGTGCTGATCATGTTTTGCTCGTGAGAGAGGCTTAGTCAACGGGTCTGCAACATTCAGATCCGTATGTATCTTGCAAATCTCTATGTCTCCCTCCTTGACTTGGTCGCAGATGGAATTGAAGCGTCTCTTGATGTGCTTGGTTCTCTTGTGAAATCTGGATTCCTTTGCCAAGGCAATTGCACCAGTATTGTCACAAAAGATTTTCATTGGACCCGATGCACTAGGTATGACACCTAGATGGGATATGAACTCCTTCATCCAGACTCCTTCATTTGCTACTTCCGAAGCAGCTATGTACTCCGCTTCACACGTAGATCCCGCCACGACGCTTTGCTTAGAACTGCATCAACTGACAGCTCCACCGTTCAATATAAATACGTATCCGGTTTGTGACTTAGAGTCATCCGAATCAGTGTCAAAGCTTGCATCGACGTAACCATTTACGACGAGCTCTTTGCCACCTCCATAAACGAGAAACATATCCTTAGTACTTTTCAGGTATTTCAGGATGTTCTTGACCGCTGTACAGTGATCCACTCCTGAATTACTTTGGTACCTCCCTGCTAAGCTAGTAGCAAGGCACACATCAGGTCTGGTACACAGCATTGCATACATGATATCGCCTATGGCTGAAGCATAGGGAACATATTTCATTTTCTCTCTATCTTCTGCAGTGGTCGGGCATTGAGTCTGACTCAACTTCACACCTTGTAACACAGGCAAGAACCCTTTCTTTGCTTGATCCATTTTGAACTTCTTCAAAACTTTATCAAGGTATGTGCTTTGTGAAAGTCCAATTAAGCGTCTTGATCTATCTCTATAGATCTTGATGCCCAATATATAAGCAGCTTCACCGAGGTCTTTCATTGAAAAACTTTCATTCAAGTATCCTTTTATGCTATCCAGAAATTCTATATCATTTCCAATCAACAATATGTCATCCACATATAATATTAAAAATGCTACAGAGCTCCCACTCACTTTCTTGTAAATACAGGCTTCTCCAAAAGTCTGTATAAAACCATACGCTTTGATCACACTATCAAAACGTTTATTCCAACTCCGAGATGCTTGCATCAGTCCATAGATGGATCGTTGGAGCTTGCACACTTTGTTAGCATCCTTTGGATCGATAAAACCTTCAGGTTGCATCATATAGAACTTTTCTTCTAGAAATCCATCCAGGAATGCAGTCTTTACATCCATTTGCCAAATTTCATAATCATAAAATGCGGTAATTGCTAACATGATCCGGACGGACTTAAGCATCGCTACGGGTGAGAAAGTCTCATCGTAGTCAACTCCTTGAACTTGTCGAAAACCTTTCGCAACAAGTCGAGCTTTGTAGACAGTAACATTACCGTCAGCGTCAGTCTTCTTCTTGAAGATCCATTTATTCTCGATGGCTTGCCGATCATCGGGCAAGTCAACCAAAGTCCACACTTTGTTCTCATACATGGATCCCATCTCAGATTTCATGGCCTCAAGCCATTTTGCGAAATCTGGGCTCATCATTGCTTCCTCATAGTTCATAGGTTCGTCATGGTCTAGTAACATGACCTCCAGAATAGGATTACCGTACCACTCTGGCGCGGATCTTACTCTGGTTGACCTACGAGGTTCAGTAGTAACTTGATCTGAAGTTACATGATCATCATCATTAGCTTCCTCACTAATTGGTGTAGAAGTCACACGAACAGATTTCTGTGATGAACTACTTTCCAATAAGGGAGCAGGTACAGTTACCTCATCAAGTTCTAATTTCCTCCCACTCACTTCTTTCGAGGGAAACTCCTTCTCTAGAAAGGATCCATTCTTAGCAAGGAATTCTTGCCTTCGGATCTGTGATAGAAGGTGTACCCAACTGTCTCCTTTGGGTATCCTATGAAGACACATTTCTCCGATTTGGGTTCGAGCTTATCAGGTTGAAGCTTTTTCACATAAGCATCGTAGCCCCAAACTTTAAGGAACGACAACTTTGGTTTCTTCCCAAACCACAGTTCATCAGGCGTCGTCTCAACGGATTTAGATGGTGCCCTATTTAACGTGAATGCAGCCGTCTCTAAAGCATAACCCCAAAACGATAGCGGCAAATCAGCAAGAGACATCATAGATCTCACCATATCTAGTAAAGTACGATTACGACGTTACATACCATTACGCTGTGGTGTTCCGGGTGGCGTGAGTTGCGAAACTATTCCGCATTGTTTCAAATGAAGAACAAACTCGTAACTCAAATATTCTCCTCCACGATCAGATCGTAGAAACTTTATTTTCTTGTTACGATGATTTTCCACTTCACTCTGAAATTCTTTGAACTTTTCAAATGTTTCAGACTTATGTTTCATCAAGTAGATATACCCATATCTGCTCAAATCACCTGTGAAGGTGAGAAAATAATGATACCCGCCGTGAGCCTCAACATTCATCGGACCACATACATCAGTACGTATGATTCACTATAGGAAACAGGTAACTTGCCGTCTGTGGATCACAGACGGCAAAGACCTAAATCCATACGGCAAAGATTTTGCCGTCAGGAAGCAGATGGCAAACTCAGACGACAAAGATAAGTGGGCAAAGAATACTTTGCCGTCAGCTTTTCATCGGGAAGACGGCAAAGACTTTGCCGTCGGCCAATCCCAACAACACACGACACAGCAATATCTTTGCCGTCAGCCGAAACACAATCTTTGCCATCAGCTGATCTAATTTAGAGACAACAAAGATTTTTTTTAATTTAAAAAATTCACAGGACATTTTTTAAAACATTTCTCATGGCATTCTTCATAGATCGCTTTACACAACACATCTATTACAATCGGTACGCAGAACACCTGACCATCAAAAATTGGCAGCTACAACATCAATATTCTTCATAGAGTTTGTATATCAATTTACAGAACTGAACATCGATATTTTCGATAATCAATTTATACATTCATGCTACACAGAAAAAGGGCCAAGCAACTCTGCCGCCCCTGCTGCAGACCGCACCGGGCATGGGGCAGCGCCCGTCGGCAGCCGCTCGGTGTCCTACACCCGATGGAGACGAGCAGCAGCGGCCCTCCGTGCCCGGTGCTGCTCCCTGCGACGGCCAGTGAGGCGTGCGAGGCGGGCTCCGGCAGTCAAACAGCACGGGCGGACGTGGGCGGCGCTCGGTGGCGTGGGCGGAGGCAAGCTCCGGCGGGTGGACGCAGGCGACGCCCGGTGGCGCGGGCGGAAGCAAGATCCGAAGGGTGGACGCGGGCGGAGGCGGTGGCGCCTGGTGGCACGGGCGGACGCGGGGCGCTGTACTTCCTTGTCCTCCTGGCCGTCTACGTCGTCGTCGGCGCCGTCGTTGGAGAGCTCCGCTCCCGGTTGGCCTCAGCCAGTGCAGCGTTGAGGAGCGCCCTCACTCCCGGCGAGGGGACGCGGCGAGGTCCGGCAAGGGGACGAGGCATCGGGGTCCGGCGAGGGGACGCGGCGTCGGTGTCCGGCGAGGGGACGCGGCGTCGGTGTCCGGCGAGTAGTGGAGTGGTGGTGCGGTGGGGATTGAGAGAAGGGAGGCAGGAGATGGGATCGAGCAAAGTGGGTGGGTGGGGATTTTTGTCGGTGGGGCGTGGGTGGGGTCTCGGGAGGGTGGGCTTCCGCTGCGTGGGTTGGTGTGACGTTAGTGGGGTCACGCGTGGGTGGTGGGGGTGCGTGGGGAGGAGGGGCTGCCACGTCATCGATCCATGTGATCGATCCGTGTCGTGTGTTTCTTCTTTGCCGTCTGGGGTTTTTTACAGATGGCAAACGTCACACTTTGCTGTCTGGTTTTGTTTTATAGACAGCAAACGTCACACTTTGCCGTCTGCAATAAAAAAGATAGACGGCAAACACTTTGACGTCAGACACTTTGACGTCTGGGGTTTTTTATAGACGGCAAACACTTTGACGTCAGACGGAAAGTATACTCTTTGCCGTTTGTAAAAAAAAGACAGACGACAAAGAGTCTTTGCCGCCTGTAATAAAAAATGCATACGGCAAAATACTTTTTTGCCATTAGTCATTCTTTGCCGTCAGCAGCTAACGGAAAATGTCCTCTTTGCCGTCTAGCCCGACGAAAAGCTAATGGCAAAGATGCCTACTGACGGCAAACTACCTGTTTCCTGTAGTGATTTCCAACAAATCTGTTGCTCGCTCCATAGTTCCGGAGAACGGAGGTTTAGTCATCTTGCCCATGAGGCATGGTTCGCAAGTACCAAGTGATTCATAATCAAGTGATTCCAAAAGTCCATTGATGACCCACAAGTATAGGGGATCTATTGTAGTCCTTTCGATAAGTAAGAGTGTCGAACCCAACGAGGAGCAGAAGGAAATGATAAGCGGTTTTCAGCAAGGTATTCTCTGCAAGTACTGAAATAACTGGTAACAGATAGTTTTGTGATAGGATAATTTGTAACGAGCAACAACTAACAAAAGTAAATAAAGTGCAGCAAGGTGACCCAATCCTTTTTGTAGCAAAGGACAAGCCTGAACAAACTCCTATATAGAGAAAAGCGCTCCCGAGGACACATGGGAATTATCGTCAAGCTAGTTTTCATCACGTTCATATGATTCGCGTTCGGTACTTTGATAATTTGATATGTGGGTGGACCGGTGCTTGGGTGCTGTTCTTCCTTGAACAAGCATCCCACTTATGATTAACCTCTATTGCAAGCATCCGCAACTACAACAAAGGTATTAAGGTAAACCTAACCATAGCATGAAACATGTGGATCCAAATCAGCCCCTTACGAAGCAACGCATAAACTAGGGTTTAAGCTTCTATCACTCTAGCAACCCATCATCTACTTATTACTTCCCAATGCCTTCCTCTAGGCCCAAATAATGGTGAAGTGTTATGTAGTCGACGTTCACATAACACGACTAGAGGCTAGACAACATACATCTCATCAAAATATCGAACGAATACCAAATTCACATGACTACCAATAGCAAGACTTCTCCCATGTCCTCAGGAACAAACGTAACTAATCACAAAGCATATTCGTGTTCATAATCAGAGGGGTATTAATATGCATAAAGGATCTGAACATATGATCTTCCACCAAATAAACCAACTAGCATCAACTACAAGGAGTAATCAACACTACTAGCAACCTACTAGTACCAATCCCGGACTTGGAGACAAGAATTGGATACAAGAGATGAACTAGGGTTTTGAGAGGAGATGGTGCTGGTGAAGATGTTGATGGAGATTGCCCTCTCCCGATGAGAGGAGCGTTGGTGATGACGATGGAGATGATTTCCCCTTCCCGGAGGGAAGTGTCCCCGGTAGAACAGCTCTGCCGGAGCCCTAGATTGGTTCCGCCAAGGTTCCGCCTCGTGGCGGCGGAGTCTCGTCCCGAAAGGTTGCTTATTATTCTTTCCTGGACAAAAGACTTCATATAGTAGAAGATGGCCACCGGAGAGCCAACAGGGGGCCCACGAGGCGGGCGGGCGGGGGGGGGGGGGGCGCCCTGGGGGGTTGGGCGCGCCCCCACCCTCGTGGACAGGTGGTGGCCCCCCTGATGTATTTCTTCGGCTCAGTATTTTTTATTATTTCCAAAAATGACGTCCGTGGAGTTTCAAGACTTTTGGAGTTGTGCAGAATAGGTCTATAATATTTGGTCCTTTTCCAGCCCAGAATTCCAGCTGCCGGCATTCTCCCTCCTTATGTAAACCTTGTAAAATAAGAGAGAATAGGCATAAGTATTGTGACATAACGTGTAGTAACAGCCCATAATGCAATAAATATCGATATAAAAGCATGATGCAAAATGGACGTATCAACTCCTCCAAGCTTAGACCTCGCTTGTCCTCAAGCGGAAGCCGATAACGATAAATATGTCCACATGTTTAGAGGTAGAGGTGTCGATAAAATAAAATACGGACATGAGGGCATCATGATTGTTTTCATAACAGCAACATATATTGATATTGTCATATTATTTCTTATGCTCAAGTAATAATCTATTCACAATGCAAAAGTATGAATCAAAAACTTTATTGAGAACTAACAAACTATAATCTCAGTCATTGAAGCAATTGCAATTTATCATAACATCAAAAAGAGTCTATGTCAGAGCTTTCTAGCAAGTTCACATACTCAACTATCATTTAGTCTTTCATAATTGCTAACACTCACGCAATACTTGTGGTTATGGAGTTTTAATCGGACATAGAGAAAGATAGGGGCTTAGAGTTTTGCTTCCCAACCTTTTACCTCAAGGGTAATGTCAACAATAACAACTCATGCTGACTTACATCCAATTAGATATATCTATCAGGATCTTTCCAACACCCTGTGCTTGCCAAAGGATAAAATGTAAAAAGGAAAGGTGAAGATCACCATGACTCTTGCATAAGATAGAAGGTAATAATAAAAGATAGGCCCTTCGCAGAGGGAAGCAGAGGTTGCCATGCGCTTTCAGGGTTGGATGCACAAAATCTTAATGCGAAAGAACGTCACTTTATATTGCCACTTGTGATATGAACCTTTATTATGCAGTCCGTCGCTTTTATTTCTTCCACATCACAAGATCATATAAAGCTTATTTCCTCCACACCAATCAATCATACATATTTAGAGAGCAATTTTTATTGCTTGCACCGATGACAACTTACTTGAAGGATCTTACTCAATCCATAGGTAGATATGGTGGACTCTCATGGCAAAACTGGGTTTAAGGGTATTTGGAAGCACAAGTAGTATCTCTACTTGGTGCAAAGAATTTGGCTAGCATGAGGGGGAAAGGCAAGCTCAACATGTTGGACGATCCATGACAATATACTTTATCTCAGATATAAGAAAACATAACCCATTACGTTGTCTTCCTTGTCCAACATCAACTCTTTAGCATGTCATATTTTAATGAGTGCTCACAATCATAAAAGATGTCCATGATAGTATATTTATATGTGAAACATCTCTTTCTTTATTACTTCCTATTAATTGCAACGATGACCAAAGCTATGCTTGTCAACTCTCAACAACTTTTAATCATCATACTCTTTCTATGTGAAGTCATTACTCTCAATAAGATCAATATGATCTCTTTGTTTCTTTTTATTCTTTTTCTCTTTTCTTTTATTCACTCAAGATCATGGCAAAATAATCAAGCCCTTGACTCACTAATCTTTATTATATAGCTCATGGACTCGATTACATAGAGAGATCATAGAGCAAAACTCGAAACTAGATCATGCCAAGACTTTATTCTACTAGATCAAGATACTACTAATAGGATCGAACTAAGAAAAACGGTAAAGATAGGAGTGTGATGGTGATACGATACCGGGGCACCTCCCCCAAGCTTGGCAGTTGCCAAGGGGAGTGCCCATACCCATGTGATTATGTCTCCTTCTTCGGGGATGGTATAATATTCTTGGCGATGATGCCTCTCAGGATACAATTATCCTCCTCGAGCTTATTGACTTGCTGCTTGAGGTACATTATTTCCTTACGAAGCTTTCCTGTAACGGCTAAAGCTCCTTGCACCCAAGGGTGTTGCATAGCTACGGGAGAACAAGCGACACTCTTCTTCATATTTTCATAAGAAAGAAATCTAACATTGGAAGAGATAATCAAGTTTGGAATGGCTGAGCTCTGTAGTTCTCCCATCGTGAACCCAGCTCGGAAGCGAGAAGTGACTTGTTGATCCTCCATGGCATCTATCCTCATCAAATCAGCCTCCATCTCTTCCTCCGTTGCTGGCCCAAAGTGGTCAGCGTCGCTGTTTGTCCTTGGTTCCGATGCCGGATGAGACACCCGGCTCTCCCCGACTGACTCTTGAGAAGACATCTTGCTCTAATCTGCAATAGCAACAGCTCAAAACAAGAACAGAGAATATTTGCGTATACAGGAGTCAAAACCTTCAGGAGATTATATAATGAATTTTTACCGACCAAAATACGTATCGTGCAAGAAAACGGAGTCCGGAGAGCACACAAGGTGCCCATGAGGTAGGGGGGCGCGCCTAGGGGGTAGGGCGCGCCCTCCACCCTCGTGGGGCCCTCGTGTCCTTCCCGGACTGCTTCTTATTTTTCTATTTTTCTAAATATTCCAAAACGGAGAAATATTGCCTTTAGAACTGTTTTGGAGTCGGTTTACTTACCGTACCACATACCTATTCCTTTTCGGAGTCTGTAACGTTCCGGAAAGTGTCCCTTATGTATTCCTCCGGGGTTACGGTTTCAATAACATTGGTTTCAACATTTATGAGATTACCTGAGATATAGAGTTTAATTCTTTGACCGTTCACCACCTTCAGATTTGTGCCTTCGAAGTTGTTGATTTTTATGGCACCGGAACGATAGACCTCCTCGATAACATAAGGACCTTCCTATTTAGAGAGAAGTTTTCCTGCAAAAAATCTTAAACGAGAGTTGTATAGCAATACATAATCACCTACATTAAACTCACGCTTTTGTATCCTTTTGTCATGCCATCTTTTAACTTTTCCTTTAAACAACTTGGCATTTTCATAGGCTTGGGTTCTCCATTCATCGAGTGAGCTAATATCAAATAACTTCTTCTCACCGGCAAGTTTGAAATCATAGTTGAGCTCTTTAATAGCCCAATATGCCTTATGTTCTAGTTCGAGAGGTAAGTGACATGCTTTTCCATAAACCATTTTATACGGAGACATACCCATAGGATTTTTATATGCAGTTCTATAGGCCCATAATGCATCATCAAGTTTCTTGGACCAATTCTTTCTAGATCTATTGACAGTCTTTTGCAAAATTAATTTGAGCTCTCTATTGCTCAATTCTACTTGACCACTAGACTGTGGGTGATAAGGGGATGCAATTCTATGATTAACATTGTATTTAGCAAGCATTTTACGGAAAGGACCATGAATAAAATGTGAACCACCATCAGTCATTAAATATCTAGGGACTCCAAACCTTGGAGAAATAACTTCTTTAAGCATTTTAATAGAAGTGTTATGATCAGCACTACTAGTTGGAATAGCTTCTACCCACTTAGTAACGTAATCAACATCAACTAAAATATGTGTATATCCATTAGAGGCAGGAAAAGGTCCCATATAATCAAAGCCCCAAACATCAAATGGTTCAATAACAAGTGAATAGTTCATAGGCATTTCTTGACGTCTACTAATATTACCAATTCTTTGACATTCATCACAAGATAGGACAAACTTACGGGCATCCTTGAAGAGAGTAGGCCAATAAAAACCGGATTGCAATACCTTATGTGCAGTTCTATCTCCAGCGTGGTGTCCTCCATAAGCTTCGGAGTGACACTTACGTTGGATCTGTTCCTGTACATGCTCAGGTACACAACGTCTAATAACACCATCTACTCCTTCTTTATAAAGATGTGGGTCATCCCAAAAGTAATGTCTCAAATCATAGAAAAACTTTTTCTTTTGCTGGTATGTGAAACTAGGTGGTATAAATTTAGCAACAATGTAATTAGCATAATCAGCATACCATGGAGCAGTACAAGAAGCATTTATGACATTTAATTGCTCATCAGGAAAGCTATCATCAATAGGTAGTGGGTCATCAAGAACATTTTCTAACCTAGACAAGTTGTCTGCAACGGGGTTCTCAGCTCCTTTTCTATCAACAATGTGCAAATCAAATTCTTGTAGCAAGAGAACCCATCTAATAAGTCTAGGTTTAGCATCTTTCTTTTCCA
Organism: Aegilops tauschii subsp. strangulata; assembly: GCF_002575655.3. Taxonomy (NCBI): domain Eukaryota; kingdom Viridiplantae; phylum Streptophyta; class Magnoliopsida; order Poales; family Poaceae; genus Aegilops; species Aegilops tauschii. The sequence goes on from NW_027332466.1 coordinate 555,793, forward strand.
TAAGATATTTAATTGTAGCATGATCAGTGTGAATAGTTACTTTAGAGTCAACAATATAAGATCTGAACTTATCACAAGCAAATACAACTGCTAAGAATTCTTTTACAGTAGTAGCATAATTTCTCTAAGCATTTTCTAGAGTTTTACTAGGATATTGAATAACATTTAATTTCTTATCAACTCTTTGCCCTAGAACAACAGCTACAACATAATCACTAGCATCACACATTATTTCAAAGGGTAAATTCCAATCAGGTGGCTGAACAATAGGTGCAGAGATCAATGCTTTCTTAAGTATTTCAAATGCTTCTACACAATCATCATCAAAGACAAATGGTATATCTTTTCGTAATAAATTAGTCAGAGGCCGAGAAATTTTTGAGAAGTCCTTAATGAACCTCCTATAAAACCCGGCATGACCAAGGAAACTTCTTATACCTTTGATGTCCTTGGGACATGGCATCTTTTCAATAGCATCAACTTTGGCCTTATCAACCTCAATACCTCTTTCAGAAACTTTATGCCCCAAGACAATACCTTCATTAACCATAAAGTGGCACTTTTCCCAATTCAAGACAAGATTAGTTTCTTCACATCTCTGCAAAACTCGATCAAGGTTGCTCAAGCAATCATCAAAAGAGGATCCATAGACGGAAAAGTTGTCCATGAAAACCTCACAAATCTTTTCACAAAATTCAGAGAATATAGCCATCATGCGTCTTTGAAAGGTAGCAGGTGCATTACATAAACCAAAAGTCATACGTCTGTAAGCAAAAGCACCAAAAGGGCAAGTAAAAGTAGTCTTTGATTGATCATTGGCTGACACAGGTATTTGAGAGAAACCAGAATAACCATCTAGGAAGCAAAAATGTGTATGTTTGGATAATCTTTCTAGCATTTGATCGATAAAAGGTAAGGGATAATGATCTTTCTTAGTAGCCTTATTTAATTTGCGAAAATCAATTACCATCCTATAACCTGTAATAATTCTTTGCGGAATCAATTCATCTTTATCATTAGGAACGACGGTAATACCTCCCTTCTTAGGGACACAATGGACAGGACTTACCCACTGACTATCAGCAACGGAATAAATTATACCTGCCTCAAGGAGCTTTAGTATTTCCTTTCTTACCACTTCTTTTATCTTAGGATTCAGCCGTCGTTGATGATCACGAACTGGTTTGGCATCTTCTTCCAAATTTATTTTATGCTGACATAGAGTGGGACTAATGCCGTTAAGATCATCAAGAGTATATCCAATAGCAGCACGGTGCTTCTTTAGAGTTTTCAATAATCTCTCTTCTTCATGCTCTGAAAGGTTAGCACTAATAATAACAGGATATATCTTTTTCTCATCAAGATAAGCATATTTAAGAGTATCAGGCAACGGTTTAAGCTCAAACACGGGATCACCCTTGGGTGGAGGAGGATCCCCTAGGATTTCAACAGGCAAATTGTGTTTCAGAATAGGTTCCTGTTTAAAGAATACTTCATCTATTTCCCTTCTTTCATTCATAAACATATCATTTTCATGGTCTAGGAAATATTGTTCTAAAGGATCACTAGGAGGTATGGCAATAGAAGCAAGACCAATAGTTTCATCCTTACTAGGCAATTCTTCTTCATGGTGTTGTCTACTAAATTTAGAGAAATTAAACTCATGAGACATATCACCCAAACCAATAGTAACAACATGCTTTTTGTAGTCTATCCTAGCATTAACGGTGTTCAAGAAGGGTCTACCAAATATAATGGGACAAAAGCTATCTTGTGGGGAACCAAGAACAAGAAAATCGGCAGGATATTTAGTTTTCCCGCACAAGACTTCAACATCTCTAACAATTCCCATTGGTGAAAGAGTATCTCTATTGGCAAGTTTAATTGTGACATCAATATCTTCCAACTCAGCAGGTGCAATATCATGCATAATTTCTTTGTATAAGTCAAAAGGTATTGCACTAGCACTAGCACCCATGTCACATAAGCCATGATAACAATGATCTCCTATTTTAACAGAAATAACAGGCATGCCTACCATAAGTCTATGTTTATCTTTAGCACAAGGTTTGGCAATTCTAGCAGTTTCATCACAGAAATAAATAACATACCCATCAATATTATCAGACAAGAGATCTTTAACAATAGCAATATTAGGTTCAACTTTAATTAGCTCAGGAGGTGTATAAGTTCTAATATTGCTTTTACGAACCACAGTTGAAGCTTTAGTATGATCCATTATTCTAACAGGGAAAGGTGGTTTCTCAACATAAGAAGTAGGAACAATAGGATCATTATAAGTGACCGTCTTTTCTTCAACTTTAATAGGTGCAGCTACTTTTACTTCTATGGGAGGATGATATTTAAACCACTTCTCTTTGGGGAGATCAACATAAGTAGCAAAAGATTCACAGAAAGAAGCTACTATCTCAGAGTCAAGTCCATATTTAGTGCTAAATTTACGGAAAACATTGGTATCCATAAAAGATTTAACACAATCAAACTTAGGTGTCATACCTGACTCCTTACCTTCGTCGAGATCCCAATCTTCAGAGTTGCGTTTAATTCTATCCAACAAATTCCATTTTAATTCAATAGTCTTCATCATAAAAGAGCCAGCACAAGAAGTATCGAGCATGGTGCGATTGTTATCAGAAAGCCGAGCATAAAAACTTTGAATAATTATTTCTCTTGAGAGCTCATGATTGGGGCATGAATATAACATTGATTTAAGCCTCCCCCAAGCTTGAGCGATGCTTTCTCCTTCGCGAGGCCAAAAATTATATATATAATTGCGATCACGATGAACAAGATGCATAGGATAAAATTTCTATGAAATTCCAATTTCAATCGTTTGTAGTTCCATGATCGCGTATCATCACATAGCATATACCATGTCGATGCGTCTCCCTTCAAAGATAAAGGGAAGACCTTCCTCTTAACAACATCACCGGGTATACCTGCAAGCTTAAATAATCCACAAACTTCATCCACATATATTAGGTGCTCATCAGGATGCTTTGTTCCATCTCCTGCAAAAGGATTAGCTAGCAGTTTTTCTAACTTACCCGAAGGAATTTCAAAGTGAACATTTTCATTCTCATTTTCATTTTCAGTAGGTTCAGTAGGTTGAGGAGCAACTCTTTGCTCTACTGGGTGGGGTGAAGATACCCCGAACAAGCCCCTCAGAGGATTACTTTCCATAGTAACAGGTGACAGTAAATTTCAGCACACTATATAATTTTTTTTCTTACCAAATTCCACCTACCAAAGGCGCTTCACTCCCCGGCAACGGCGCCAGAAAAGAGTCTTGATGACCCACAAGTATATGGATCTATCGTAGTCCTTTCGATAAGTAGAGTGTCGAACCCAACGGGGAGCAGAACGAAATGATAAGCGGTTTTCAGCAAGGTATTCTCTCCAAGTACTGAAATAAGTGGTAACAGATAGTTTTGTGATAGGATAATTAGTAACGAGCAACAAGTAACAAAAGTAAATAAAGTGCAGAAAGGTGGCCCAATCCTTTTTGTAGCAAAGGACAAGCCTGGACAAACTCTTATATAGAGAAAAGCGCTCCCGAGGACACATGGGAATTATCGTCAAGCTAGTTTTCATCATGTTCATATGATTCGCGTTCGGTACTTTGATAATTTGATATGTGGGTGGACCGATGCTTGGGTGCTGTTCTTCCTTGAACAAGCATCCCACTTATGATTAACCTCTATTGCAAGCATCCGCAACTACAACAAAGGTATTAAGGTAAACCTAACCATAGCATGAAACATGTGGATCCAAATCAGCCCCTTACGAAGCAACGCATAAACTAGGGTTTAAGCTTCTATCACTCTAGCAACCCATCATCTACTTATTATTTCCCAATGCCTTCCTCTAGGCCCAAATAATGGTGAAGTGTTATGTAGTCGACATTCACATAACACGACTAGAGGCTAGACAACATACATCTCATCAAAATATCGAACGAATACCAAATTCACATGACTACTAATAGCAAGACTTCTCCCATGTCCTCCGGAACAAACGTAACCACTCACAAAGCATATTCGTGTTCATAATCAGAGGGGTATTAATATGCATAAAGGATCTGAACATATGATCTTCCACCAAATAAACCAACTAGCATCAACTACAAGGAGTAATCAACACTACTAGCAACCTACTAGTACCAATCCCGGACTTGGAGATAAGAATTGGATACAAGAGATGAAATAGGGTTTTGAGAGGAGATGGTGCTGGTGAAGATGTTGATGGAGATTGCCCTCTCCCGATGAGAGGAGCGTTGGTGATGACGATGGCGATGATTTCCCCCTCCCGGAGGGAAGTGTCCCCGGCAGAACAGCTCTGCCGGAGCCCTAGATTGGTTCCGCCTCGTGGCGGCGGAGTCTCGTCCCGAAAGGTTGCTTATTATTTTTTCCTGGACGAAAGACTTCATATAGCAGAAGATGGCCACCGGAGAGCCAACAGGGGGCCCACGAGGTAGGGGGCGCGCCCTGGGGGGTATGGCGCGCCCCCCACCCTCGTGGACAGGTGGTGGCCCTCCTGACGTATTTCTTCCGCTCAGTATTTTTTATTATTTCCAAAAATGACTTTCATGGAGTTTCAGGACTTTTGGAGTTGTGCTGAATAGGTCTCTAATATTTGCTCCTTTTCCAGCCCAGAATTCCAGCTGCCGGCATTCTCCCTCCTTATGTAAACCTTGTAAAATAAGAGAGAATATGCATAAGTATTGTGACATAACGTGTAGTAACAACCCATAATGCAATAAATATCGATATAAAAGCATGATGCAAAATGGACGTATCATCCATCAGAATGGAGTTTGTTCATGCGCTTTTCACCAATATGACCTAAACGACAGTGCCACAAATAAGTTGCACTATCATATCAACTCTGCATCTTTTAGCTTCAATATTATGAATATGTGTATCACTACTATCGAGATTCATCAAAAATAGACCACTCTTCAAGGGTGCATGACCATAAAAGATATTACTCATATAAATAGAACAACCATTATTCTCAGATTTAAATGAATAACCGTCTCGCATCAAACAAGATCCAGATATAATGTTCATGCTCAACGCTGGCACCAAATAACAATTATTCAGGTCTAAAACTAATCCTGAAGGTAGATGTAGTTGTAGTGTGCCGACTGCGATCACATCGACTTTGGAACCATTTCCCACGCGCATCGTCACCTCGTCCTTAGCCAATCTTCGCTTAATCCGTAGTCCCTGTTTCGAGTTGCAAATATTAGCAACAGAACCAGTATCAAATACCCAGGTGCTACTGCGAGCATTAGTAAGGTACACATCAATAACATGTATATCACATATACCTTTGTTCACCTTGCTATCCTTCTTATCCGCCAAATACCTGGGGCAGTTCCGCTTCCAGTGACCAGTCCCTTTGCAGTAGAAGTACTCAGTCTCAGGCTTAGGTCCAGACTTGGGCTTCTTCACTTGAGCAGCAACTTGCTTGCTGTTCTTCTTGAAGTTCCCCTTCTTCCCTTTACCCTTTTTCTTGAAACTGGTGGTCTTGTTGACCATCAACACCTGATGCTCCTTCTTGATTTCTACCTCCGCAGCCTTTGGCATCGCGAAGAGCTCGGGAATTGTCTTATCCATCCCTTGCATATTATAGTTCATCACGAAGCTCTTGTAGCTCGGTGGCAGTGATTGAAGAATTCTGTCAATGACACTATCATCCGGAAGATTAACTCCTAGTTGAATCAAGTGGTTGTTATACCCGAACATTTTGAGTATATGCTCACTGACAGAACTATTCTCCTCCATCTTGCAGGTGTAGAACTTATTGGAGACTTCATATCTCTAAATCCGGGCATTTTCTTGAAATATTAACTTCAACTCTTGGAACATCTCATATGGTCCATGACGTTCAAAATGTCGTTGAAGTCCCGGTTCTAAGCCGTAAAGCATGGCATACTGAACTATCAAGTAGTCATCAACATGCGACTGCTAGGCATTCACAATGTCTGCAGTTTCCGGCGCGGGTGGTACACCTAGCGGTGCTTCCAGGATGTAATTCTTCTGTGTAGCAATGTGGATAATCCTCAAGTTACGGACCCAGTCCGTGTAATTTCTACCATCATGTTTCAACTTTGCTTTCTCAAGGAACGCATTAAAATTCAACGGAACAACAGCACGGGCCATCTATCTACAACAACATAGACATGCAAAATACTATCAGGTACTAAGTTCATGATAAATTAAAGTTCAATTAATCATATTACTTAAGAACTCCCACTTAGATAGACATCCCTCTAATCATCTAAGTGATCACGTGATCCAAATCAACTAAACCATGTCCGATCATCACGTGAGATGGAGTAGTTTTCAATGGTGAACATTACTATGTTGATCATATCTACTATATGATTCACGCTCGACCTTTCGGTCTCAGTGTTCCGAGGCCATATCTGCATATGCTAGGCTCGTCAAGTTTAACCCGAGTATTCTGTGTGTGCAAAACTGGCTTGCACCCGTTGTATGTGAACGTAGAGCTTATCACACCCGATCATCATGTGGTATCTCGGCACGACGAACTTTCGCAACGGTGCATACTCAGGGAGAACACTTATACCTTGAAATTTAGTGAGAGATCATCTTATAATGCTACCGTTGATCTAAGCAAAATAAGATGCATAAAAGATAAACATCACATGCAATAAATATAAGTGATATGATATGGCCATCATCATCTTGTGCCTTTGATCTCCATCTCCAAAGCACCGTCATGATCACCATCGTCACCGGCGCGACACCTTGATCTCCATCTTAGCATCGCTGTCGTCTCGCCAACTATTGCTTCTACGACTATCGCTACCGCTTAGTGATAAAGTAAAGCAATTACATGGTGATTGCATTTCATACAATAAAGCGACAACCATATGACTCCTACCAGTTGCCGATAACTCGGTTACAAAACATGATCATCTCATACAATAAAATTTAGCATCATGTCTTGACCATATCACATCACAACATGCCCTTCAAAAACAAGTTAGCCGTCCTCTACTTTGTTGTTGCAAGTTTTACGTGGCTGCTACGGGCTGAGCAAGAACCGTTCTTACCTACGCATCAGAACCACAACGATATTTCGTCAAGTATGTGCTGTTTTAACCTTCACAAGGACCGGGCGTAGCAACACTCGATTCAACTAAAGTTGGAGAACCTGACACCCGCCAGCCACCTGTGTGCAAAGCACGTCGGTAGAACCAGTCTCGCGTAAGCGTACGCGTAATGTCGGTCTGGGCCGCTTCATCCAACAATATCGCCGAATCAAAGTGTGACATGCTGGTAAGCAGTATGACTTGTATCGCCCACAACTCACTTGTGTTCTACTCGTGCATATATCATCTACGCATAAACCTGGCTCTGATACCACTGTTGGGGAACGTAGTAATTTCAAAAAAATTCCTACGCACACGCAAGATCATGGTGATGCATAGCAATGAGAGGGGAGAGTGTTGTCCACGTACCCTTGTAGACCGTAAGCGGAAGCGTTATGAGAACGCAGTTGATGTAGTCGTACGTCTTCACTATCCGACGATCCAAGTACCGAACGCACGGCACCTCCGAGTTCAGCACACGTTCAGCTCGGTGACGTCCTAGGAACTCCGATCCAGCAGAGTTTCAAGGGAGAGTTCCGTTAGCACGATGGCGTGATGATGTGATGATGATGCTACCGACGCAGGGCTTCGCCTAAGCACTGCTACGATCTGACCGAGGTGGATTATGGTGGAGGGGGAACCGCACACGGCTAAAAGATCAACTGATCAACTTGTGTGTCTATGGGGTGCCCCCTGGCCACGTATATAAAGGAGTGGAGGAGGGGGGAGGGCCGGCCTAGCTATGGCGCGCCCTGGAGGAGTCCTACTCCCACCGGGAGTAGGATTCCCCCCTTCCCTAGATGGACTAGGAGAGAAGGAAGGGGGAGAGAGGGAGGAAGGAAAGGGGGGCGCCGCCCCCCTCCTAGTCCAATTCGGACCAGAGGGGGAGGGGGCGTGCGGCCTGCCCTGGCCTCCTCCCTCTCTCTCTCCACTATGGCCCATTAAGGCCCATACAATTACCGGGGGTTTCCGGTAACTTCCCGGTACTCCGGTAAAATCCCGATTTCACCCGGAACCATTCCGATGCCCAAATATAGGCTTCCAATATATCGATCTTTACCTCTCGACCATTTCGAGACTCCTCGTCATGTCCGTGATCATATCCGGGACTCTGAACTACCTTCGGTACATCAAAACACAAAAACTCATAATACCGATCGTCACAGAACTTTAAGCGTGCGGACCCTATGGGTTCGAGAACTATGTAGACATGACCGAGACACGTCTCTGGTCAATAACCAATAGCGGAACCTGGATGCTCATATTGGTTCCTACATATTCTACGAAGATCTTTATCGGTCAAACCGCATAACAACATACGTTGTTCCCTTTGTCATCAGTATGTTACTTGCCCGAGCGATTCGATCGTCGGTATCCTCATACCTAGCTCAATCTCGTTACTGGCAAGTTTCTTTAGTCGTTTCGTAATGCATCATTCCGCAACTAACTCATTAGTCACATTGCTTGCAAGGCTTATAGTGATGTGCATTACCGAGAGGGCCCAGAGATACCTCTCCGACAGTCCTAATCTTGACCTACGCCAACTCAACAAGTAACATTGGAGACACCTGTAGAGCACCTTTATAATCACCCACTTACGTACGTTGTGACGTTTGGTAGCACACAAAGTGTTCCTCCGGTAATCGGGAGTTGCATAATCTCAAAGTCATATGAACATGTATAAGTCATGAAGAAAGCAATAGCAGTAAACTGAAATGATCAAGTGCTAAGCTAACAGAATGGGTCAAGTCAATCACATCATTCTCTAATGATGTGATCCCGTTAATCAAATGACAACTCATGTCTATGGCTAGGAAACTTAACCATCTTTGATTCAACGAGCTAGTCAAGTAGAGGCATACTAGTGACACTTAGTTTGTCTATATATTCACACATGTACTAAGTTTCCAGTTAATACAATTCTAGATGAATAATAAACATTTATCATGATATAAGGAAATATAAATAACAACTTTATTATTGCCTCTAGGGCATATTTCCTTCAGCGCATCCCTAGCCCGAAGTGAGAGGGCGATGCCTCTGCCACCGCCATCGCACGCGCGGACATAGCCCGGCGCGGACCAGCGGCGGCGGCGGAGGGTTGGGTCCCCTTGGTCACCTACGCAGGGGGCGAGGAGCCGACCCATTGTAGGCAAATGGTGATGAACAGACGGCCGGCCGCTTGACTGCCTCATCAGTTTATTGCGTGGATCCGTGGGAGGATGACATGTCAAAGTAGTAGGCGTTGATGGCGGCAGCCAGGAGGATGGGGAGAGGCGTTCAGAGTCACCACTCCTCAGGGCCCTTGCAGCAGAGGAACACCCCACGCTCATGAAAGACAACAGCCCCGACGAGCTTCTCCTTCCCAATCTCCTCCCACTAGAACCCACACTCCTTGTCCAGCAGATCGAGGCCGCGACGTCTGGTGTGTCCAAGGCCGCCGGCGAGGTTAGGACCCAGAGAAGAGCAAAGTCGTGCGCATAAGAGCATCTCCAGCTGTTGGCCCTCCCAGGAGGCAGAAAAATCGCCGCCTGGGGGCGAGCCGGCGGTAGAATCGGCTCTGGGGGTGGTTGGGCATCCAGCCGTCGCCCCCAGGCGCCGATATCGGCCCATTCCTGGCCGCCTTTCGGCCCACTTTTGGCGAAAAATGGCCCGATATCGACGCGAATCGGCCCATATTCGGCGTGGTTCGGCGTGGTTTTTGTGTCACATATTCATCACAGCAAATCAATAAAAATCAAAATAGTACAACAACAAATAGTTCAATACAAATTATATAGTTCAAGAAATAAAAACTCATGTTTCATCACACGTCGAGCTAGGCGTCGCCCTTGATCCTCCATAGGTGCTCCACCAGATCCTGCTACAGTTGTTGATGCACCTATGGGTCTCGGATCTCCTGACGCATATTGAAGTAGGCAGTCCAGGTTGCCGGTAGCTGGTGATCAACTTCGGGTAGAGGACCCTGCCTGTAGTATGGTTTAGTGTCAAATACTAGCTCTTCCTACTCGCTCTCGATGATCATGTTGTGCAAGATGACACAGCAAATCATGATCTCCCACATTTGATCTTTCGACTAGGTCTGAGCAGGGTACTAGATAACAGCAAATCGAGATTGGAACACACCAAATGCCTGCTCGACATCCTTCCTGCAAGCCTCCTGCACCTTGCTACCTCTTGAGCACTGCGTTGGTTTTTCCCTTGAAGAGGAAAGGGTGATGCAGCAAAGTAGCGTAAGTATTTCCCTCAGTTTTTGAGAACCAAGGTATCAATCCAGTAGGAGGCCACACGCAAGTCTCTCGTACCTACAAAACAAATAAGAACCTTGCAACCAACACGATAAAGGGGTTGTCAATCCCTTCACGATCACTTGCAAAAGTGAGATCTGATAGAGATGACAAGATAATATTTTTGGTATTTTTATGATAAAGACTAAAAGTAAAGAAAGCAAAATAAGCGGCGACAGAAATAGCTTGTTGACGAGAGATTAATATAATGGAAAATAGACCCGGGGGCCATAGGTTTCACTAGTGGCTTCTCTCAAGATAGCATAAGTATTACGGTGGGTGAACAAATTACTGTCGAGCAATTGATAGAAAAGTGCATAATTATGAGAATATCTAGGCATGATCATATATATAGGCATCACGTCCGCGACAAGTACACCGACTCCTGCCTGCATCTACTACTATTACTCCACAAATCGACCGCTATCTAGCATGCATCTAGAGTATTAAGTTCATAAGAACAGAGTAATGCATTAGGTAAGATGACATGATGTAGAGGGATAAACTCAAGCAATATGCACTACTAGGAAAAGGGCTATAGATGGAATGGCCACTAATGGCGCACCAGACATGTGGTGCGCCATTGCTATATAGCAGTGGCGCACCATGTGCTGGTGCGCCATTAGTGTGAAAGACACTAATGGCGCACCAGACAAACGGTGCACCATTAGTAACAATTTATTTTATTTTATTTTTCGAAACATACTAATGCCCTGGTGCGCCATTACTAGTTCTAACTAGTAATGGCGCACTAGCCACATAGTGCGCCACTACTATATTTTTTTATTTTTTATTTTTTTGCAAAACTACTAATGGCACACCAGGGAACAGTGCACCATTACTAGCGATCCCCCTCCATCTCGATCGCTATCCCACCTCGCCAGATCCGGCCCCCCTCGCCGCCGAGCACCCCCCGCACCCTCTACCCCGCTCCACCGGGCGCCGCCGCCGACCCCCCGCACCCTCCCCCGCTCCACCGCCGCCGACGACCCACCGCACCCTTCCCTGCTCCACCGCCGCCGACGACCCACCGCACCCTCCCCCGCTCCACCGCCGCCGACGACCCACCGCACCCTAGCTCCCCTGCTCCACCGCCGCCGATGACCCACCGCACCCTCCCCGGCCCGCTCCACCGCCGCCGACGACCCCCCTGCACCCTCTCCGGCCTGCTCCACCGTCACAAATGAATGCTATAGCTAATTCCTCCCTCCCCCTCGCCAGTTCCCCTTCGTCCCTCTCCCTCGCGCCAGTTCCTCTCCGTCCGCTCCCAATCCGCGCCCCCGCCGCCTCCCTCTCCCCATCCTACCCTCCGACCCCACCCCACTCTCGCCGGAGCAGCGCCGCAGGGCCGACACCAACCTCGCCCTCGCCCGCGCGCGCCGCAACCTCCGCCTCGCATTCAACGGCTACACATTCTACACCGAGGACAAGGACATGAAGAGCGATGGTTATCAGAACTCCGGGGTAACGATGGAATCCTACACCGGTAACGACAAGGACAGAGCACCCCCCGCACCCCCCGACGACCCACCGCACCCTCCCCCGCTCCACCGCCGCCGAGCACCCCCCGCACCCTCTCCCCCACACCCTGTTTTTATAAAAAAAATATTACTGTTATGATTTAAACAAGTTTGAACATATTTAAACACAAATAAATATCAAACAACATTTTAAATGCATAAAAACAAAAATTGGGGAGCCTGGGAATCGAACCCAGGACCTCCTAGTGTGTGTGCTGCGTGCTGACCAGTCGGGCTAGTGGGCATGTTCTGATGGAGATAGGGTTAGGTGGAAATATAACCTGAGCAGTCGGGCTAGTAATTTCTAATGGCGCACCAGGGTGAGGTGCGCCATTGCTATCGTCGTACTTATGGCGCACTTGGGGGAGATGCGCCATTAGATAGACATCCCGCACTCCACCTATTCCCTCGCACTGTGGACTCCCTCCCTCACTCGCCAGATCCCCCACTCGACCCCAACCGTACGCCACCGCCCCTTGCTCCGCCCCCTCCGTCCGCCGCGCCTGCACGCAGTCGGCGACGCCGCCGCCGCTGTGGTCTTGCGCTGCCCCGACACCGCTGCCCCGACCCCCGTGGGACTCCACCCCCGCCGCCCCCGCGCCCCCCGAACGAGATCGACCGAGCGCTCCTCTCCTCTCCTCCTCCCTCCGACGAGCGAGGGCCTCCTCCGGCCCCTGCAGCAGCCGGCGAGCGAGGGCCTCCTCCTCCTCCGACGTGCCCACACCCCGCCTGCCCCTGCCGTCCTCCGCCACCCGGCGACCAGCCGCGCCCGCCCAGGTACCCCTCCTCCTTCCTCCTTCCTCCCTCTCCACCCTTCCTCCACATTCCCTCCCTCAGTAGCTAGCAAAAAAACATACATGAACACCTAAAAAAATCTGTATGCAACACCTAAAAAAATCTGATTTTGAGTTAAACATAAATAAACTTGCTAAGGGGTGATGAATGTACATATTTGTATGCAACACATAGGGATTAAACAAGTACGTTTAGGTGACCGACAGCCAATTAGCATCACCAGGCACAACACCTGCTGTGTTCCAGTTATTTAGAGAAGGAACCTATTGTGTTCAATAGTTGCAAGCAAACACCAACAGACCAATCATCAGTAAGAAGTGAGTGACTTGTAGGTTTATTAACTAAAATACTGCATAAGGCTAGGTATGCAGGGCTATTTGATATTAATAACACCAATAGTAGCGCGTTGATGCCGATGGTGCTCAGTTATCAGATGTATAGATGTACCAACTAGATTGTATATATCTATATTCAGCACATACATCAACATAGCCCATTGGAAGAAGGGAAGCAGAACCTTTAGCATTACTAAATTGTAATTTCTGAACAAATTAAATGATAACCTTATTTAAATTCTGGAATTTAAAGAAAGAGGCAATGAAATTCTCCTAGTTGAGAAGATAGTCATCTTGTAGGGCACTGAATTGACCCATGCTCAAGCTCAAAATAGCTTAGCAGTTTAAAAAACAAGGTACTAGAAATTCAGTAGATTGCAAGGAATAGAAACTTCCAGGCAAGAGGTCAGGTCACCACTTGATCTTGGCACCAACCAGATCAGGCAATTAGCTACTATATTAAAAAACTACTAAGAATTTGTGAATGAGATCTCAAGATTTATTCTGTTGTATTAAAAAACTACTAAGAATTTGTGAACGAAATTCTCCACCCTTCCTCCCCATTCCCTCCCTACCTCCCCTCGACCGTGGTACACAATCCGTGCGTGCAAGTGCAATCTCTAGAGCCCCTTCGAGTATGGTCTTAGAATTGTTCAATTATAAGAGTACAATATGCTAATGATACCCTTTTATTGTTGGAAAATGATGCTGGAATTGCTCTGAATCTGAAATGGATTCTAACCTGTTTTGAACAAATTGCTGGGATGACAATTAACTATCATAAGTGTACTCTTATCCCTATTAACTTGATAGTTAATGATCTCACTCCATTTGTGGACATTTTCCAATGCATAGTTGGGGATTTGTGGACATTTTCCAATGCATAGTTGGGCAATAAAAGATACATTCACTTGAATGTAGTGTGCTTTTTTCTTTTCCAAAGGAAAAGAAAATGTGGTGTATAACAAATGTATTATTTGGTGGAAATTGAGATATCATATTAATCATTGACAAATTGGCTTTGCACAAATAATCTTAAATCCATGCATACCTACACAATTCATCTATTTGCAATGTGATGTTGTAAGGGTACTAATTGGTCTCTTCTGCTGCTTATCAGAGATGGGGGGAAGCAACCACCGCCGCTCTGCCTCACCAGAGTACGAGTTGGATGCTTTCGAGTTCTTCAGTGTCATACTTGGGACTTCAATATCAGCCACGAGGCAGGTATATAAAACGAGAGATCTCCCCTTCACCCATATCATTATGATAACTCTGTTGTTTGCTACATCACTTCTTGTCCCAAATTGCAGAGGCTGCCTGACACTTTTATGAACATGCTGGGTGAAGATCCGCCAGATAATGTGAAGCTCCGACAGGCCGGCAGCGGGGTTCGCAGGCTGTGGCACATGGAGTTGGTGATCGAGGAGGGCCACATGTACCTGTGCCGTGGTTGGGAGAAGTTCTACAGTGGCTACGACCTGCGGACCGGGTACTTTCTTCTCTTCAGGTACGACGATGACGCCACAATGCTCATCGTGATGGTTTTCAACACGACTATGTGTCGCATGCGCTACGCTGACGACGAAGATGCCAGTGCGTTCTGCCTCTTCTTACTCCTCTACATTTGGCTTTGTCTCACATCGATTGTTAACGGCCATTGTTGCATTTGGACAGGCAATGGGAGCAGCAGCAGCGACACTGGCTACAGCCAAAGCAGCAGCGATTATGGCTGTAGCAAAAGCAACAGCGATTCTGGCTTTAGCGAAAGCAGCAGCGATTCTGGCAGCAGCAAAGACAGCAAGAAGAATGATCCGGACTGGAGTGGGGGAGAAGAGGAGCAGAGTGGGGATGAGGAGCTGCAGGATGACGATGGGCATCAGGCTGAGGATGACCTAGCGCTGGTGGTGGCTGACCAAGGGCAAGAGATGGTGGTGGCTGACCATGGGCAAGAGATGGTGGTGGCTGAGGATGACCTAGCGATGGTCGTGCCCGTCCTGCCTGAAGGTGGCCTCGCGATGGTGGTGGTGCCTGACAATGACCACGCACCGGTGGTGGCGCCGGCGATCCCACAGCTGGGCGACATGACCACGCCAATTGTGGTAGAAGACTACATCCCACAGCTGCCTCGACCGCCTCGCTGCTCCTGGCACATCAGGCTGAGGAAGGAGAAGGAGAAGAACAATGAGAACTGAACTATGTGAAACTTTTGTAATATGGTGTTGGATGGATAACAGTGTTGGATGAACAATGTGAAAGTTTTGTAATATGTAACGATGGAACTATGTGTTGGCTATGTATGTATATATGATGAAACTTGTGTGTTGGATATGATTGTTATATGGATGCTTGTTGTATATATATGTGTTGGATATCTCATATGTGAAATAGTGACCTGAGATTATCAAAAAACGATTTTTTTTAAAAAAAATGTTACTAATAGCGCACTTCAATCTGGTGCGCCATTAGTATCCAGTTACTAATGGCGCACCTGTGGGATACTAATGGCGCACCCGTGGTGCGCCATTAGTATACCAGATACTAATGGCGCACCTGTGGTGCGCCATTACTAAAATATTCTAGTGGCGTGGTGCTAGTGGCGCACGAGTAGTGCGCCACTAGTAGGCAAAACTGGTGCGCCACTAGTAAGCCTTTTTCTAGTAGTGATGATATAAACCCCATCTTTTTATCCTCGATGGCAACAATACAATACGTGTCGTTTCCCCTACTGTCACTGGGATCGAGCACCGCAAGATTGAACCCAAAGCTAAGCACTTCTCCCATTGCAAGAAAGATCAATCTAGTAGGCCAAACCAAACTGATAATCCGAAGAGACTTGCAAAGATAACCAATCATACATAAAAGAGAGTTACATCGAATATTGTTCATAGATAATCTTGATCATAAACCCACAATTCATCGGATCTCGACAAACACACCGCAAAAAGAGTTACATCGAATAGATCTCCAAGAAGATCGAGGAGAACTTTGTATTGAGATCCAAAGAGAGAGAAGAAGCCAGCTAGCTATAACGATGGACCCGAAGGTCTGTGGTAAACTACTCACACATCATCGGAGAGGCTATGGTGTTGATGTAGAAGCCCTCCGTGATCGATGCCCCCTCCGGCAGAGCACCGGAAAAGGCCCCAAGATGGTATCTCACGGGTACAGAAGGATGCGGCGGTGGAATTAGGTTTTCGTGGTGCTCCTCAATGGATTGGGGGTACGTAGGTATATATAGGAGGAAGAAGTAGGTCGGTGGAGCCATGAGGGGCCCACGAGGGTGGAGGGCGCGCCCAGGGGGGTAGGCGCGCCCCCTGCCTCGTGGCCTCCTCGTTGGTTGCTTGACGTCCACTCCAAGTCCTCTAGATCACGTTTGTTCCAAAAATCATGCTCCCGATGGTTTCATTCCGTTTGGACTCCGTTTGATATTCCTTTTCTACAGAACACTGAAATAGGCAAAAACACAGCAATTTGCCCTGGGCCTTGGGTTAATAGGTTAGTCCCAAAAATAATATAAAAGTGTATAAATAAGCCCATTAAACATCCAAGACAGAATATATAATAGCATGGAACAATCAAAAATTATAGATACGTTGGAGACGTATCAAGCATCCCCAAGCTTAATTCCTGCTCGTCCTCGAGTAGGTAAATGATAAAAACAGAATTTTTTATGTGGAATGCTACCCAGCATATTTCTCAATGTAATTTTCTTTATTGTGGCATGAATGTTTAGATCCGAAAGATTCAAGATAAAAGTTTAATATTGACATAAAAATAATAATACTTCAAGCATGCTAACCAAGGAATTATGTCTTATCAAAATAACATAGCCAAAGAAAGCTTATTCCTACAAAATCATATAGTTTTGCTATGCTTCATTTTCGTCACACAAAATGCTCTCATCATGCACAACCCCGATGACAAGCCAAGCAATTGTTTCATACTTAGCCTTTTCAAACTCATTCAACTTTTACGCAATATATGAGCGCGAGCCATGGACATAGCACTATGGGTGGAATAGAATATAATGATTGAGGTTGTGTGAGAAGACAAAAAAGGAGAAAGTCTCACATTGACGTGGCTAATCAACGGGCTATGGAGATGCCCATCAATTGATGGCAATGCAAGGAGTAGGGATTGCCATGCAACGGATGCACTAGAGCTAAAAATATATGAAATCTCAACAAAATAAACTAAGTGGGTGTGCATCCAACTTGCTTGCTCACGAAGACCTAGGGCATTTGAGGAAGCCCATTGTTGGAATATACAAGCCAAGTTCTATAATGTAAAATTCCCACTAGTATATGAAAGCGACACAATAGGAGACTCTCTATCATGAACATCATGGTGCTATTTTGAAGCACAAGTGTGGTAAAAGTATAGTAACATTGTCCCTTCTCTCTTTTTCTCTCATTTTTTCTCTTTTTTTTATTTGGGCCTTTTTTTCTTTTTGGCCTCTTTTCTTTCTTTTTTTCGTCCAGAGTCTCATCCCGACTTGTGGGGGAAACATAGTCTCCATCATCCTTTCCTCACTTGGGACAATGCTCTAATAATGATGATCATCACACTTTTATTTACTTACAACTCAAAGATTACAACTCAATACTTAGAACAAAATATGACTCTATGTGAATGCCTCCGGTGGTGTACTAGAATATGCAATGAATCAAGAGTGACATGTTTGAAAGAATTATAAAGGTGGCTTTGCCACAAATACGATGTCAACTACGTGATCATGCAAAGCAATATGACAATGATGACGCGTGTCATAATAAATGGAATGGTGGAAAGTTGCAGGGCAATATATCTCGGAATGGCTATGGAAATGCCATAATAGGTAGGTATGGTGGCTGTTTTGAGGAAGATATAAGGTTGTTTATGTGTGATAGAGTGTATCATATCACGGGGTTTGGATGCACCGGCGAAGTTTGCACCAACTCTCAAGGTGAGAAAGGGCAATGCGCGGTACCAAAGAGGCTATCAATGATGGAAGGATGAGAGTGCGTATAATCCATGGACTCAACATTAGTCAAAAAGAACTCACATACTTATTGCAAAAATCTACAAGTCATCAAAACCAAGCACTACGCGCATGCTCCTAGGGGGATAGATTGGTAGGAAAAGACCATCGCTCGTCCCCGACCGCCACTCATAAGGAAAGCAATCAAAGAACACCTCATGCTTCGAATTTGTCACACAACGTTTACCATACGTGCATGCTACGGGACTTGCAAACTTCAACACAAGTATTTCTCAATTTCACAATTGCTCAACTAGCAAACCTCTAATATTACCACCTTTATATCTCAAAACAACTATCAAGTAGCAAACTTCTCTTACTATTCAATGCACTTTGTAAACTACCATGCTGTTCTAAAGGACTCCCAAAATAATATAAGTGAAGCATGAGAGATCAGTAATTTCTATAAAATATAACCACCACCGTGCTCTACAAGATATAAGTGAAGCACTAGAGCAAAATTGTTTAGCTCAAAAGATATAAGTGAAGCACATAGAGTATTCTAATAAATTCCGATTAATGTGTGTCTCTCTCAAAAGGTGTGTACAACAAATGATTGTGGTGAACTAAAAAGTAAAGACTCAAATCATACAAGACGCTCCAAGCAAAACACATATCATGTGGTGAATAAAAATATAGCTCCAAGTAAAGTTACCGATGGACGAAGGCAAAAGAGGGGATGCCTTCCGGGGCATCCCCAAGCTTAGGCTTTTTGGGTTGTCCATAGATTTTACCTTGGGGTGCCTTGGGCATCCCCAAGCTTAGGCACTTTCCACTCCTTGTTCCATAATCCATCAAATCTTTACCCAAAACTTGAAAACTTCACAACACAAAACTTAACAGAAAATCTCGTAAGCTCTGTTAGCGAAAGAAAACAAAACACAACTTCAAGGTACTGTAATGAACTCATTCTTTATTTATATTGGTGTTAAACCTACTGTATTCCAACTTTTCTATGGTTCATAAACACCATTACTAGCCATAGATTCATCAAAATAAGCAAACAACACACGGAAAACATAATCTGTCAAAAACAGAACAGTCTGTAGTAATCTGTATCAAACACAAACTTCTGGAACTCATAAAAATCTACCAAAATAGGACGACCTAGATAATTTGTTTATTGATCTACTGCAATTGGAATCAGTATTTTATGAGGTTCTGGTGATTTTTAACAATTTTTTTCGTGAACAGAAAGTATCTGGAATTTTCAGCAAGATCAAATAACTATCATCCAAGAAGATCCTATAGGTTTTACTTGGCACAAACACTAATTAAAACATAAAACCATATCTAACCAGAAGCTAGATGGATTATTTATTCCTAAATTGAAACCAAAAATCAAAGAAACTAAAATAAAATTGGGTTGCCTCCCAACAAGCGCTATCGTTTAACGCCCCTAGCTAGGCATAAAGGCAAGGATAGATCTAGGTGTTGCCATCTTTGGTAGGCAATTCTTCAATAAGACACCTATAACCCCTAGGAGTTACTTTCTTTTTATTAATTATCAAACTCCTAGGCACGAAATCGAGAAAATCATTTGTAGCAAAAGGTTCCTTAAGGATAGCGAGAAAGTTGGGGTGAACACTTATGGATTTGAGATCCGCATTTCCCTTACTAGAAGTTTCACCCTTATTTTTAGGACCATAAATCAATTTGGCAATCTTAGCATTAGAAGGAGTGTTTTTCACGGAAGAAAATGCAGACCCTAGGTTGGTAATAATATCCTCAATTTTATCAATTCTAGTGGAATCTTGATATATGTTTTCATTAACCATAGGTTCCTTTTCTTTAAAAAATTTAAGAGCAACTCCTACCTTAGATCCGTATTGGGTAATTTGGTTGTGGATCTTTCTATCCAAATTTTCAATCAACTCTACGGTGGCAATCTTATTTTCAATAATTTCAAGCCGTTGCATCACATGTTCCAAAGTTAAAATAGTTCCATTAACCAAAAGAGGTGGTGGGCCAAACAAATCTATCATAGCATTATAAAATCAAAAGTATGGCTACCCAAGAAATTTCCTCCGGTAATGGTATCAAGAATATATCTATTCCAAGGAGTGATGCCTACATAAAAATTGCGAAGAAGAACGGAAGTAGATTGCTTCCTAGTAGATCTATTTTGTGCATTGGAAATTCTGTACCAAGCATCTTTTAGATTTTCTCCCTCCCTTTGTTTAAAATTAAGGACTTCATTCTCGGGAGACAAAGGAGTAGATAAAGGACTAGCCATAATAGCACATGTGACACAAAAGGCAAGCAAAAAAGAAGCGAACGGAAAGAGAGGGCGAATAAAACGGCAAGGGTGAAGTGGGGGAGAGGAAAACGAGAGGCAAATGGCAAATAATGTAATGCGAGGGATAAGAGTTCGTTATAGGTACTTGGTATGTCTTGACTTGTGCGTAGACTCCCCGGCAACGGTGCCAGAAATCCTTCTTGCTACCTCTTGAGCACTGCGTTGGTTTTTCCCTTGAAGAGGAAAGGGTGATGCAGCAAAGTAGCGTAAGTATTTCCCTCAGTTTTTGAGAACCAAGGTATCAATCCAGTAGGAGGCCACACGCAAGTCCCTCGTACCTACACAAACAAATAAGAACCTTGCAACCAACGTGATAAAAGGGGTTGTCAATCCCTTCATGGCCACTTGAAAAAGTGAGATCTGATAGAGATGATAAGATAATATTTTTGGTATTTTTATGATAAAGACTAAAAGTAAAGAAAGCAAAATAAGCGGCGACAGAAATAGCTTGTTGACGGGAGATTAATATGATGGAAAATAGACCCGGGAGCCATAGGTTTCACTAGTGGCTTCTCTCAAGATAGCATAAGTATTACGGTGGGTGAACAAATTACTGTCGAGCAATTGATAGAAAAGTGCATAATTATGAGAATATCTAGGCATGATCATATATATAGGCATCACGTCCGCGACAAGTAGACCGACTCCTGCCTGCATCTACTACTATACTCCACACATCGACCGCTATCTAGCATGCATCTAGAGTATTAAGTTCATAAGAACAGAGTAACGCATTAGGTAAGATGACATGATGTAGAGGGATAAACTCAAGCAATATGATATAAACCCCATCTTTTTATCCTCGATGGCAACAATACAATACGTGTTGTTTCCCCTACTGCCACTGGGATCGAGCACCGCAAGATTGAACCCAAACCTAAGCACTTCTCCCATTGCAAGAAAGATCAATCTAGTAGGCCAAACCAATCTGATAATTCGAAGAGACTTGCAAAGATAACCAATCATACATAAAAGAATTCAGAGAAGATTCAAATATTGTTCATAGATAATCTTGATCATAAACCCACAATTCATCGGATCTCGACAAACACACCGCAAAAAGAGTTACATCGAATAGATCTCCAAGAAGATCGAGGAGAACTTTGTATTGAGATCCAAAGAGAGAGAAGAAGCCATCTAGCTAATAACGATGGACCCGAAGGTCTGTGGTAAACTACTCACACATCATCGGAGAGGTTATGGTGTTGATGTAGAAGCCCCCCGTGATCGATGCCCCCTCCGGTAGAGTGCCGGAAAAGGACCCAAGATGGGATCTCACGGGTACAGAAGGATGCGGCGGTGGAATTAGGTTTTCGTGGTGCTCCTCGATGGTTTGGGGGTACGTAGGTATATATAGGAGGAAGAAGTAGGTCAGTGGAGCCACGAGGGGCCCACGAGGGTGGAGGGCGCACCCAGGGGGGTAGGCGTGCCCCCCTGCCTCGTGGCTTCCTCGTTGGTTGCTTGACGTCCACTCCAAGTCCTCTGGATCACGTTTGTTCCAAAAATCACGCTCCCGAAGGTTTCATTCCGTTTGGACTCCATTTGATATTCCTTTTCTACGGAACACTGAAATAGGCAAAAAAACAGCAATTTGCCCTGGGCCTTGGGTTCATAGGTTAGTCCCAAAAATAATATAAAAGTGCATATATAAGCCCATTAAATATCCAAAACAGAATATATAATAGCATGGAACAATAAAAAAAATTATAGATACGTTGGAGACGTATCACACCTTGGCGAAGTGGGACTTCTTTCCTCCTGGCACATCGTTTGAGATAGTATTCACAAATGTAGACCATCTCGGATAGATGCCATCAGCTAGGTAGTACCCCTTGTTTTAGTGCTGCCCATTGACCTCGAAGTTCACCGGAGGAGAATGACCTTCAACAAGCTTGGCAAAGACATGGGAGCACTGCAGCACGTTGATGTCATTGTGAGGTCCTGGCATACCAAAGAAGGAGTGCCAAATCCAAAGGTCCTGTTTGGCCACCGCCTCAAGTACCACCCTTCAACCGCCTTTGGCTCCTTTGCACATCCCATGCCAAGCAAATGAGCAGTTCTTCCATTTCCAATGCATGCAGTCGATGCTTCCAAGCATCCCTGGAAATCTGCTTGCTGCATTCTGTGCTAGGATCCGAGCAGTGTCTTCCGCATTGGGTGTTCGCAAGTATTGCGGTCCAAACTCAGCCACCACTGCCCTGTAGAACTTGTAGAAACACTCAATGGTCGTTAACTCGGCCATGCGCCCATAGTCGTCGAGTGAATCACCGGGAGCTCCATATGCAAGCATCCTCCTTGCTGTCGTGCACTTCTGAATTGAGGTGAATCCAAGTTTGCCGGTGCAATCCTTCTTGCACTTGAAGTAGCTGTCGAACTCCCGAATGGAATTCACAATCCTGAGGAAAAGCTTTCGGCTCATTCGATAACAGCGCCGAAATACTTTGTCGCTGCGTAGTGGATCGTCGGCGAAGTAGTCGGTGTAGAGCATGCAGTAGGATTCCAGACGATGCCGGTTCTTTGTTTTCATCCGCCCCGGCGCCAAGCCACCTCGCCGCGGCTTTTCATTGCTCATGAGCAGGCCGGCGAGGGTGGCGAGGACCATGAGATGCTCCTCTTCATGGACGTCGGCTTCGGCTTCCTCCTCCAGCAGCGCGGCGAGCGCCTCCTCGTCGTCCGAGTCCATCACCGAGCAGGCAAGTCGCTGAACGCCTTGCGGGCGTGGTGGGCGCACACCGCCGGTACACGGCCCTGAGCGGCCGGAACGCCGGAAAAATTGCCAGGGAGGAGGTTGAGAGGCTGCCGCTGCGAAACCTCCTCTCTTTTCCAGCGGGGAATGGCCTATCTAGCGGTGGTGGGCGGTGCTCCGCGCCGGATCGGCAGGGTGGCGGCGGAGAGAGCGCGGGGGTGGGGGGCGAATCTGGCCGGTTGGCTTGACTTTTCGCCTGACAGTGTGGGCCAGGCGTGCTTTTCCCTTGCGCCGGAGCCCCCGAGCGCGGTCGCCAGGCCCAAAAACGGGCCGAGCCAGTGGATTTCGACGTCTTGAGGACGCGACTGAGGCATTTTTTCGGTGCCGGCATGAAAAAAGTCGCCTGGAAGGGCCTGTTGGGGGCGCGGCTCAAGATGCTCTAAGCCCTCGACAATCTGGGTGGGCAGCAATCGAACCGCTGCTCGGCCCACGTCCCATGGCCCTGTAGCTGAGGAGAAGACGACAAATCAATTGGCGCCGGTGAAACGGGAGGTATGCAAGGGGTTGGACGTGAAAATGTGGAGGGTAAAGGAGGAGACAAAGGTGCCGATGCAACCTTTCCACTGGCGTGATTTAATGGGGATTGAAGACTACTACCCTGTATGTATTTTACTGTATTATGGGACGAAGGGAGTATATTACTGTATGTATTTCGCATAATCATATTCCAATGGTATATTTTCAACCCAACTCAAATAATTTGGATCTTTAGTCTGAGGGAGTCGGCGTCCTATGCCTCTATTGCTCGAACATATTTATTTAGCTTGTTTCCTGCATACAACGTTTTAAAGAAAATCAAAAGAATTGGACCGACAAGTTAAAGAAAATAAAGCAATGTTCAAGTCCGAAAAAGGATTGGACTCTGCGACATCGAACGACGCAACGCTATACCGGAAAGACTAAAGAAAGGTATGTATTTTAGTCACATGAATCTAGCGAATTGCAAATTTGGGCAAATTGACTCAGTTCTATTTTCAGACAAAAGGTTTCCCCCAAGAATATATTTATTTAGCTTGTTTCCTGCATATAGAGTTTGGTTTAAAGAAAATCAAAAGAATTGGACCGACAAGTTAAAGCAAATAGGCCGGTCCGCCCCATCTCCGATGGCCTCTAGGCCAAGTAGGTGCGGAGGATCTCGGCGCTTCAGTGGTGGGAGGGACTTTGTTCTCGTTCTTGTTAGGTTCAGGGTCTTGGTTGGGGCTGTGTGGTGGCGGCGATGCCCCTTAGTAGGAATGATGTCTCCCACGTTCTACCCTCGTCCGGATGGTGCGTCTAGCATCGCTGGAGGGCGTGTGGAGGTGTGTCTCTGTCGGATCTCGCGACATTTGATCGGTGCTGGTCTTCGGTGGATCTATTTGGATTTGGTCTTCGTCTTTGTCTGGTTGTTTACGTGTTTGATTATTCTGATCTATGACTTTCTTCATCAGCGGTGGTTGCTACTCTAGTGCGTAGGTCCTATGGGGCCTTAGCACGAGTGCACGACGACATCCCAACTGTTTACTACAACAAGGTTTGCCTGGCTCCGCTGAAGGAGGAGCGATGACGGTGGCGCCTTCGGCTCTCTCCAATGCTTGTAGTCGTCGATAAGTGGTCCACGAATAAGATTGTAATTTTTGTTACCTCTGTTGTTCTTTGTACTGCCATGATTAAAGATAAATAGATTGGAAGTTTCTCGCAAAACAAAAGTTAAAGCAAATAGTACAAAACAGAAATAATAGGGTGATCACATGACGTGTGGCTCCTAGTTTTTGTAAAAAAAGTGGTTATTTATGATTCTTAAGGAAAAGTTGAAAAAGGAAAGAACTACAAGTTAAAAGGAGAATATGTTGGCAAATAGCGAGATAAAAGCACCTTGTTATGCTAATCATATCAATTCTAGCAAGGGAAGCTAAAATATCCTTGTTCAACAAAAAACACAATAACCAAAATTAATAATTGTTTCATGTATGAGTATAACCTCTCGCAAAATCTGTTTGCTTGGCTACATGCCTACTGAAAAAAGAAGGATCTTCTGTATAAAGGGTGGATTTAATTGACTCAAAAGGATACAAACACAACAAGCAAACACTCGATCTCTATATTACTAGGATGCACACAACCAACAATACACACATGCAAAGAATTAAGTTGACAAAAAGAGCAAAATCGTACTAGATTCTATCTAGGCCTAGGTGGACTGAAAGCTCGAAACTCAAAACAATGATCGACGAACTAAAGAATGACCATCTACACCAGCCATCTCTTGGACAAACACAAGGACAATGTAAAGGTTCTCCGGCAGCAACGCCTCCAAGAAGAGAATGACGCTCATAGGCCATGTCATCGGATCCGACCACTGAAGGCCAGTGGCGGAGCGTGACGAGCAAACAGGGGGGGGGGGGGGGGGGGGGGAGGGCAAAAACACATGCATCTCACTATCTCAAAACAAAATATTGCTTTCTCTCAGTTTTTCTCAGTTACTTGCAGTTTTCCTCCTGTCTCCTTCAAATTTCGGCAATCGACAGGCTGCAGTGGTGCACATCAAGTAGAAGCAGAGCCTGTTGCAATCCATCAATTCGTGTTGCGCCTCTGTCGTTCTTGCCGAGAGACTCCGCCGAGAGAGTCGATTCATCTAACGGTCAGCCCATGCCAAGTTCACGTGCAGGTGTATATACGTGTGTTAGTGCTTGTTATAATGCAATTTGTATTACTAGGAGGTCAAAGCCACCATATATCTTATGTACATGAGGATACCAAAAGTTAAGAATACGCTGAATATGCCGTAGGAGACAACGCCACACACAGACGAGCACCAAGCACTGAATGACAACACATGTGCGAGACATGATCAATATAAGGAACACTGTGAGAAGTCGGCGGGTAGCGACACGGATACAGGGACCGAAACTTCATATCCATTTTTTACTCTATTTTTTTATCTCCCTATTTTTGTTACACTCAGAAGCAACCATTGGAATCGACCCAAAACAGTGGAATCAATGGGCCGAACGAAGTATTAGCACTCATGCGCGAGGCAAATAGCCAGCGGGCTGATCCAAAAGCAGGAGCGGAGACCAGGGCGCTCGATCCATAGGACGAGAAGCGCACCGCCTCAAGTGCGGCCGAATCGCGAGTGGGTCCTGATCTGGGCGTGCAAGGGCGGTCGGGTGTCCAGAGGACGCCCACGACTGGAGCCGGCGGCGGGGTGTGGAGAGGGCGCCCTTGCCTGGAGCCGGCGGTGGCCGCAGCGGGAGGTGGGCACGGCGACCGCGACGGGAGGTGGAGGCGCGGCGGCCGCGACGGGAGGTGGAGGCGGCGACCTCGGCGGGAGGGGCGCATGGCGGCCTCGACGAGAGGTGGCGGCGTGGCAGGCGCGGCGGGAGGTGAAGGCGACAACCTCGGCGGGAGGTGGGAGGTGGAGGTGCGGACCTGGGGCAGATCAGCGAGAGAGCCGCCGTATTAGACTGGCGTGGAGCAGAGGAAAACAACAACGACCGACAAAAAAAGCGACTTCTATTGCTAGGAGGTCAAAGTCACCATGGATATGATATACGCGAGGATGCCAAAAGTCAACAATACAAAAGGCCAAAGGTTACCATCAATATTTCCCTAATAATAAAGTGCTTATTATTTCGGGCCTTACGTCGTCAACCTTTTTGCAAAAAAGTCCCCTCGTTTATGAGAAATTAACCCTTAGTCCTACTTAAAGTGTGCTACTGATGGATAACGTTTTTTTTTTTTTGCAATAAACCCCTGCCACCACCGGCCACCTCCACCACTTATCCATTGCCTGCCTCCACTGAACCGCTGGGCATGCCCTGCCGCTTGCCGCTGGCGTCGTCCGAGCCTCGCGGTGGGTGTTGGAGGGCGCGGCGGACGGAGGCGTCGCCTCATTCCTGGTGCACCATCAATATAGCTCTAACAGTGCTATTATAGATCCATCCAGGTGCCTATGAGCTACCTCTTTGCACGTACGTACATACAGGTCATGTGGTGATTTGATCTAGTGGTCTAAAACCCAACAAGGAGAAGAGACGAGCGCATCCGTGTGTGTGTGGAACCTGGGAGGGAGGAGTTTATTCTTGAGCTGGGCCGATGCTTAGTAGTAAATTTTCTTTTTCAGTTTTGAGAGGGGGGGGGGGGGGGGGGGTTTCGTGGCCTCCTTTGATATTCAAAAAGGTAACGACAAATGACCCAAAAACACTGTCATTGCTAGGTATAACCCACTAGAGTTAGACCTAGGGGTTTCACCTCAAAACTCGAGATTAGGTATTCGAGAAGCACCACCAAATCGAAGACATCCTATTTTTTAACCACAACTTACCATGGTCCTAGTAGCTATACGCATGCACAATTTTAACATGTGAAGCAACACAAATGATGACCATGCCCGCACAAGCAGGCAGTCAAACTGTGACAACAGTTAATTTGCACCAAAGGCTCAGAATGGCAAAGAAAACTGTCATACATATAATAAAGATTGATGAGGGAGGAAGGTCACCGACACTGTCAAACTTCCACTTTGGGATGCCCCGAAATCCCCTCACTTTCCTCATGAATGAAATTCGGTGGCGGATCCGCATAGGATCATTAAATTAGATGGGTCTACAACGATGTTCACATCACATTTATCAGAGTCTCACATTAGCTCATATAAACATTTTTTTAACCAACCACGCCATTAAAGAATGTACGAACATTCCACCTTGAAAAACAATGACTCCAACAAATATGCACAAAATAGATTCCTAAGCCTAGAGAAAGTATGAAAGGAATAAATGTCCAACAGTTAAACATATGAAATCCAACATGAAAGATTATACTATATAAACCTTAATGGGAAAGGGCAGAACGACACCACATCTTCCTTTGAGGTAGATTCTCTTGCCAATAAGATTAATGCAGCCGTTTGTAGCATATTGCTTACTGAACCGCCAACCTCTAGCATCCTACTTGTTGAGGTCGCATGAAGGCAAGAGGAGATGGGGACACACAGCTAACATACCCTATGCAAGATGAAGTAGATAGGAGCGAGAGAGGATGGCCACGAGCCATACCGGCTAGAGGATATGCACGAGGATGATATGGCGATGCAAGGGAGATATGCGACACATGAGAAGCAAGAGAGGAAGGAGCTAGGTTTTGTTGATGAGTTGGCAGATGATAAACTATGCTTTAATTGTCATTGAGATGCAATCATATCCTCTATTTGCATCTCATAAATGGATCCAACTAATAGGAAAAGGGCCATTGACGTAGAGTCGCTTGGTAGCCTGCATAGTGGTAGGTAGACTGCATGTGGAAGGAATCTTTTGCTTCAATAGGTGTTTAATTGCTCGGATTGCATTAGATTCTTGTATCACACATTGTTTAAAGCAATTCCAGGGCAGGCTGAGCAAGAAAGACCGAATTAGCCGTTTCCACTAATGCAGGCTTGCGCAGACCAAAAGGTGAGAAAGATTCTCTTCTTTTTCCTGCCAGGCTGCATCCTCCTCCCACAGCACATGCGGGAAGCCGCCACTACCAAACAAGACACCATGCGTGCTACCAAACCCCACTAACCACCATGGAGGGGCCCAAACTATATGCTTCGATCATTGTTTGCATAATTTTTTCTCTACCAAACCCCGACCAGTCTGACTCGTTCCCCTCATGCAGCCCGATGCAATTGCTGCAGTCTACCAAATAGCCCCTTAGTGCTGCTCTAGGTGTTGAGTTCTATCAGCACATATAACTTTACCAATGTTGGCTATTCTATCACACTAAAATAATGCGACATGGCTGCATTGCTTTGTCTAGCAAATTCACGCCTTTCAATACAAACTGATGTACTATCCTTAGAGCATGTTTGATAATATAGCCAGTTGCTGGCTATAACTAGTTGCCATGTCATCTATATCCAATGTAATAGCCAACACGTATAATACTTGGCTTTAAGAAAGTATTACTTTGTCAACACATGGCCCATCTTTCACTCTCACAAACCTTCTTGGAGTTTGTGCGACAGCCCACTTCTCTTTTCTCTCTTCCAACTCAGCAACAACATAATATTTAAATCCTTACAGCCTGCTTACGTCACCTTATTATACTTGCTCTTACGTTGTTGTAGACCTATTGTTATAACTCGTCTCTTGGCATCAACATGAATGTTCATGCAAGATTGATAAGGAGAAAATTTCCTTGATTATGAAGAAAAGCTAAAGGAAGTCGTTGAACTTTGAACGCACAGTGCCTCAGCCACACGAGCACCGGAGTTTTGTTTTCTTTAGCAAAACACTAATGGCCCATCCCGCAACCCACTGACGGCCCAACCCCTAATGGAAGAAAATCGAAGTTCCTTGCCTGTGGCCGTAGGTTTCAATCCCCTTGCTCCTGGCTCGAGGCTCGAAGAAACCGGCGGCCATCTTGCGCCGCCATGTCTGTCCCGTCGGATCGCTCCCGTGTCTGGTAGGCAGTGCAGCAACATCTGGCCACCATCGCAAACTCCTTCACCGATAACCTGATCTCCCTCTCTATCTTCTTTCGTTGTAGTTCTTCCTATCCTCCCCACAGCGGCATGGCGGCCGAGAGGCTTGCCGACGATCTTCTGGTCGAGATCCTCTCATGCGTCTCGGCAAGGTCTCTGTGCCCCTTCAAGTGCGTCTCCAAGCATTGCACTACTACAGGATGCTGCTTACGCGACACTACAATCAGAGACCCTTCAACGAAACTGTGTGCGATGCCATAATCGCAAACGGTGGTGTAAAAAGCCCGTCAAAAAAGGTGCAAAATGTTTTCGATGGAGGATGCATCAAACACGGTTCAGATTTTAGTTGCGTGTGCGATGCAGGGTATACAGTTCAGTTCAATTAACTGTTTGCGATGAGGAGGAACAAAAGAAACGGGCAGCCAGATCAAGGTGTGTGCGATATACGGCATGCGGTTCACTCGGATGAACTGTTTATGTTGAGACATGAGAACAAAAATAGTTCAACTTAACAAGATGTGTGTGATACGCGGCAAACAGGTCTGTAATCGGAAACGTGCGCAAAGACCAATAACAACACAGATGATTACTGCTAACAAGCCGTGTGTGTTGTGAGCAAACGATTGCTGGTATACAATTGTGAGTGATTGGTGAAAACATCATCGACGGGTTCCATTGTTTAGTCCGTGTGCGATGTGATTTTCTTTGTCTGCACAACATCTACGCTCTGTCTACAGAGCATCAACATATATACTTAAAAAGACAACATTGCATAACCAAATTAAGCATACTATTACACAAGTGACTACACACATAACATTTCCACACACCAAAGTAAGCAATTACATGCATACCAAAGTAGGAGAAACGAGGATCTACTTATTGTTGCGACGACACTTGCCATTGCTCTGCTTCCGTCTAGATCCCTGGCCGTTTTGGGGAAGGAGGCACTTCCTCATGTCAATGATCCGCCTGTACATGTCATAGCTCGTGTACGCCTCCTTGGCCACATACACGACGTGAGCTTTATCGAGTTTCTCCATCCAGGCCGAGTGCCAGGCACGCTTGTCCTTGTTGCACGAATCCTTCATGTCTCTGTAGTAGGGGTCGATGATGGCCTCGGCGAGGTGAACCAGTGAGTCCTTCTCATGCTCCTTGCTGCCCCAGATCTTGTATTGGCCCTGTATGCCGACAAGATTCTGGCAGGCGATGCCCGAATTCTCGAGCGCCTTTACATCGTTGGTGATGTCCACCATAGCGAACATATAGTAGGGGCTGTTGACAAACCTAGCAAAACGCTCGCAAGGCCTTATGGCCAGGCAGTAGTGGTAGAGGAGGACGTGGTGGCGCACGCACATCTGGGCGACGACGACCTTGGGACGAGACCCAGCACGAGCGCGGGTGTACTCGATGTCGAACCTGACCACCTTGTACTTCTCCTCGGCAAGCAACATCTCCATGATGTGGATGGAGTGCTCCATCCAGACCGGGTCGTTGGTGTACACCACCGAGAGGTCCATGAACCTTCTGTGGGTGTCCACCACGGCAGGCATTGTGAACTGCTGCTCGTCGTCGGCAGCCGCTCGGAGCGCCATTGGAGCCGCGCAGGACACCCTCTAAGATTTCTCGTGGTGGGTGTACTTCTTGCAATGGTGGGGCGCGATCGAAAGGTTGAAGAGACACAAGGGTTAAATAATGGCCGCTGTAATAAATGGGGGCCGGCCGGCATGTAGTCTCGTATCGTCGGTGAGCCTGTTCCTGCGCTACCGCGCAAGCTTCCCGCCCGACTAGTTTGGCCATGCGTTGGCTAGAAGAGGGACAAATTGTGGGCGTTTATTGACAAAAAGCTTTGTAAAAATGAAGTGTGTGGAATGACTTCGGTCATAAGTTTACCCGTGGGTGATGAGGTCAATGTTACACAGAAGGGTGATGATGGAAACTCAAGTGCGATAATTAATTCCGCACCCTACAGTGCACACGGTGGAAGAAACCAACTGTGTGCAATAATGTCGAAGATCGCAGTCAAGTTAGCTATACAGATTGTGTGCTGTGAGATCGACAAGGTAAACAGATTTGAGAATCGTTAATAAAATCTAAGACCATTGCATATTAAGGTCAAAATAGTGCTAGCAATATACGAGTCTCATACGATGCCATTTCAACGATTGTACCACAAAAGCTCGAAATATTACAAGGTTCAAATTCCAGAGTTATATGGCTCAAATTCGAAGATTACAAGGTTCAAACTGATATTAGAAATGAAATTCAGCTCATCAGCTGCAAACGCTCGCGCTGATCCGCCGAACATGGATATCAGAGATGTTCAAACTAATATTACCACTTCTAAGTTTGGTTTCAAAACCTCACAATTTTTGCAAAGGGGTCAGCCACTGAGAAGTCATTTATGGGGTTGACACGTTGACTTCCGATTACTCTGTCATCTGAAGTTCCAAAATGAAATTCAGCATTTTTGGAGCCTATTCCATTCTGCCGCAGGCGCCGGCGCTGATCAACAAACCATTCATTTTTGCCAAATAAATGTAGGGCAAACCTCATTTCCTTCAGCACCCTTGCTCTGAGAACAAAGAACCTGGCGAATATAATCTCCGGTAAGGTCCCTCGGTAGGAGTTCAAAGTAATTTCCGAGAGATGCAGATCTAGGCATTCAGCGTGATTGTTATATTTTATCACATTATCCACCACTAGGCCTAATCTTATCTGCAAAAGAAGAAAACGTGTTAGTGCCTACATGCAGTTTTGAACATTACTATAGGCCTATTTGGTTTACAGGATTTGTAAAATGCACTAACATGCCATCTTCGATCTGACATGATTAACATGGGCATTTGATTACATTCTAGAAAAATGTAGCCTTCTTCACAAGAGGTTGTAGTGGATGAAAAGTTCCCTAAGAAAACTAGTACAGATGAATCCAAAGGAGATATGCTTATTGATTGTAACATATGGATAAAGCAACCAATATGGGGGGGGGCATGTATGTACTGAAATCCTCCAAAAGAACCTTCAGAAATCGTAGTACATTGTCATTATAAACTTGGAGAAAGGTGTCACAGATTGAACTCCCTTCTGGTTAACATTTAACAGGAAAGGAACATCACCTCGATATATAGCTTCTCCAGGCACGGAAAATATCTCAGGAAACTGACAACTTGCTCCAGGTTGGGGCCGATAGATTCTAGTGCGAAGACCTTCACTGTGCGCAGTTTCGGGGTCAAGCTTGTTGGAATCATTTTCTGAATGACAGACGAACAAATTAAAAATTAGAAGTAATGTTAATTTGTAGAAGGAGAGGTAGAAGGCGGCTGTTGTACCTGAATGGGTGTGGATCCAATAACAAGTTCGGAGGATTTGTCAGACGAGTAGCCCACCACTGTCAACTTCAGCGCAGAAATGACATTGATTCTTGTTGGACCTTCTGACGCGTCTCCATCGTATCTATAATTTTTGATTGTTCCATGCCAATATTCTACAACTTTTACATACTTTTGGCAACTTTTTATACTATTTTTGAGATTAACATATTGATCCGGTGCCCAGTGCCAGTTCCTGTTTGTTGCATGTTTTTTGTTTCGCAGAAAATCCATATCAAACGGAGTCCAAACGGGATAAAAACTTATGGAGATTTTTTGGAATATATGTGAATTTTGGGAAGTGGGATCAACGCGAGACGATGCCCGAGGGGCCCACGAGGGTGAGGGGCGCGCCCCAGGGGGTAGGGCGCGCCCTGGACCCCCGTGGCCACTCCGTAAGGAGGTTGGTGCCCTTCTTTCGCCACAAGAAAGCCAATATCCGGATAAAAATCGTGTCCAAATTTCAGCCCAATCGGAGTTACGGATCTCCGGAAATTTAAGAAACGGTGAAAGGGCAGAATCAGGAAGCGCAGAAACAGAAGGAAACAGAGAGAGATCCAATCTCGGAGGGGCTCTCGCCCCTCCGCTGCCATGGATGCCATGGACCAGAGGGGAAACCCTTCTCCCATCTAGGGAGAAGGTCAAGTAAGAAGAAGAAGAAGGGGGGCGCTCTCGCCCTCTCTCCCAGTGGCGCCGGAACGCTGCCGGGGCCATCATCGTCACCGCAATCTACACCAACAACCTCACCGCCGTCATCACCAACTCTTCCCCCCTCTATGCAGCGGTGTAACCCTTGTTTTACCCGCTGTAATCTCTACTTATACATGGTGCTCAACTCTATATATTATTTCCCAATGATGTATGGCTATCCTATGATGTCTGAGTAGATCCGTTTTGTCCTATGGGTTAATTGATGATCGTGATTGGTTTGAGTTGCATGTTTTATTATTGGTGCTTTCCTATGGTGCTCTCCGTGTCGCGCAAGCGTGAGGCATCCCCGCTGTAGGGTTTGCAATATATTCATGATTTGCTTATGGTGGGTGGCGTGAGTGACAGAAGCACATACCTGAGTAAGTAGGTTGTTTGCGTATGGGAGTAAAGAGGACTTGATGCCTTATAATGCTATGGTTGGGTTTTACCTTAGTGATTTTTAGTAGTTGAGGATGCTTGCTAGAGTTCCAATCATAAGTGCATATGATCCAAGAAGAGAAAGTATGTTAGCTTATGCCTGTCCCTCAAATAAAATTGCAATAATGATTACCGGTCTAGTTATCGATTGCCTAGGGACAAATAACTTTCTTGTGACAAAAAGCTCTCTACTAAAACTAACTTAGTTGTTTCTTTATCTAAACATCACCTATCTTTTATTTACATGCTCTTTATTATCTTGCAAACCTATCCAACAACACATACAAAGTACTTCTAGTTTCATACTTGTTCTAGGTAAAGCGAACGTTAAGCGTGCGTAGAGTTGTATCGGTGGTCGATAGAACTGAGGGAATATTTGTTCTACCTTTAGCTCCTCGTTGGGTTCGACACTCTTACTTATCAAAAGAGGCTACAATTGATCCCCTATACTTGCGGGTTATCAAGACTTTTTTCTGGCGCCGTTGCCGGGGAGCAATAGCGTGGGGTGAATATTCTCGTGTGTGCTTGTTTGCTTTATCACTAAGTAGTTTTTTCTATTCTAAGTTGTTCTCTATCTTTAGTTATGGATATGGAACATGAAATACAAAAAAAAAAGGTGTACTTGCTACTCATGGAGATGGGGAACCTCCTAAAACCCTCGATGCTCATTATGTGATAGGTATTATGCACTACTTTAATAATCCTAAGAAAACCCCATTCAATTATATAATGGGAGACACGTTGGATCAACGTGAATACTTTAAGGATTATCCCTTGACTCAAAAAGGGAAACTATTATGGGATCAAATTTATATGTTGCATTGGTATGGTCGGCAACTATGCTTGAGATATGATTATCCTTGTTGCTCTAGGATGAAGGCTCCACACCTTCCCTTTTCATGCAAATTTCATGATAATAAAACCTTGGCTTCTTATGCTAATGGTATATATGATTACTATGATGTGGAACAAATTGAAGAATTCGTTGCTTTTATGGGTGCTTAGGAAATTGAATCTTTGTTTAAGGAGTGTGAAAATCTTTATGATGCTGTTTACAGACCTGAAAATTTAGCTATACTTAAATATTGCTATGAGAATTATGAATACAATGCCGATATTGATGCGTTTATTGAGAAAGTCTTCGCTGTACAAGAAGAGACTAATATTTTGCAGGAATCTATGGACGAAGAAATTGATGACACTGTGAGCTCATTAGATGAAAAAGATGACGAGGAGAGCGAAGAACAAAAGGAGGAAGAGCGGATTAGCTACCCGTGCCCACCTTCTAATGAGAGTAACTCTTCAACTCATACATTGTTTAATTTCCCTTCGTGCTTACCGAAGCATGAATGCTATGATGATTGCTATGATCCCTTTGATTCGTTTGAAATATCCCTTTTTGATGAACTTGATGCTTGCTATGCTTGTGGCCATGATGCCAATATGAATTATGCTTATGGAGATGAACTTGCTATAGTTCCTTATGTTAAGAATGAAATTTTTGCTATTGCACCCAGACATGATAGTCCTATTATGTTTTTGAATTCTCCCAACTACACTATATCGGAGAAGTTTGCGCTTATTGAGGACTATATTGATGGGTTGTGTTCTACTATTGCACATGATAATTTTGATGAATATAATATACATGTGCTTGCTGCTCCTAGTTGCAATTATTATGAGAGAGGAACTACATCTCCGCCTCTCTATGTTTCCAACACGATAAAATTGCAAGAAACTTCTTATGCTATGCATTGGCCTTTACTTGATGTGCATGAATTGTTCTTGTATGACATGCCGATGCATAGGAAGAGAGTTAGACTTCGTCATTGCTTGATATATGTTGCTTTGTGCTCACTACTAAATCCCAAATCATTGCTAATTCATATTTGTTTTGATATACCTTGGGATCCGGGTGGATTCATTACTTGAGCACCTTATGCCTAGCTTAATGGCTTTAAAGAAAGCACTGCCAGGGAGACAACCCAGAAGTTTTAGAGAGTCATTTATTTCAGTTGAGTGCTTTTATAGAGTTTAAAAACAAAAAAATAAAGAGGGGAACCCAAAACTTTTGAAAAAAGGAAACTGAAAGTGAGAGAGACAAGCATTGTTGAAGTGGGGGAGCTCCTTGAACTTTGTTCATGCCCATGGAAACTTTGCAAATCTTGAATTACAGAAACTTTTCAACAAAAATAATTTTCCCCTTGTACAATTCCATTGTACCATAAAAATAATGTGCCAAGATTTGCCTTTAGGATGATTAGATTGCTTGTTGGTTCGTGCGGTGCAGAAACAGAAACTTTGGCTGTAGCGCGTGAATTTTCATTTTTTACTGGAACGTCAAAAGCTTCTGAAATTTTTGTCATAGTCTTTCTATACAATTATTTTATTTCGTGCTAATTTTCAGAATTTTTAGAGTTACAGAAGTATGGTGAATGTTCAGATTACTACAGACTGTCCTGTTTTCATAGATTGTTGTTATAGTTTCATTATTTGCTTATGTTTGAAATCTTGTTGAGCCTCCTTTGACTTGGGGCCATAGAATTGTGATGGCATACAGTAGGTAATGTTTGATTATAATTATACAACAATGTTAGAGCAGTACATGATGGGATTTGATTGCCATATTCACTAACCCCACCACTAAAAGTTCGGTTAAGTTTTGTGCGGATGAAGTGTTCGAAGATGGAGGATGTCTCGATGTGGGTAGAAGGAGGAGAGGCAAGAGCTCATGCTTGGAGATTCCCAAGGAACCCAAGTAAATATTAAAGCAGACCCAAGCGAGCTTGGGGATGCCCCGGAAGGCATCCCATCTTTCTTGAACAAGTATCAGTATGTTTTCGGTTTTGTTTCGTTCATGTGATATATGCAAATCTTGGAGCATCTTTTGCATTTAGTTTTCACTTTTCTTTGATGCACCATGCTGGTATGAGATAGTCCATGGTTGATTTATAGAATGCTCATTGCACTTCACTTATATCTTTTGAGCATGGCTTTCTAGAACACTTGATGTGCTTCACTTATATCATTTGAAGTTTGGATTGCCTGTTTCCCTACACATAGAAAACCGCCATTTATAGAATGCTCTTTTGCTTCACTTATACTTGTTAGAGCGTGGGCATATCTTTTGTAGGAAGAATTAAACTCTCATGCTTCACTTATATCTATTTAGAGAGTTAACAGGAATTGGTCATTCACATGGTTAGTCATAAAATCCTACATAAAACTTGTAGATCACTGAATATGATATGTTTGATTCCTTGCAATAGTTTTGCGATATAGAGATGCTAATATGTGGGAGGTTCTAGTTAATGATTGTGGTTCAGTAAGAATATTGGTGTTAAGGTTTGTGATTCCCGTAGCATGCACGTATGGTCTCCTAACTATGTAACCAAATTGGCGCACATTGTATTTTGATTGTTTATCTTTGCGTGAAGGTCGGGATCGCGCGATGGTTAACTCCTACCAACCCTTCCCCTTGGAGCATGTGTCGTCGTATTTTGCTTCGAGGGCTAATAGATTTTTTGCAATAAATATATGAGTTCTTTATGACTAATGTTGAGTCCATGATTTATACGCACTCTCGCCCTTCCACCATTGCTAGCCTCTCTAGTACCGCGCAACTTTCGCCGGTACCATACACCCACTACCTTCCTCAAAACAGCCACCATATATCTTCCTCAAAACAACCACCATACCTACCTATTATGGCATTTCCATAGCCATTCCGAGATATATTGCCATGCAACTTCCACCATCATCATATACATGACTTGAGCATTCATTGCCATATTGCTTTGCATGATCATAAGATAGCTAGCATGATATTTCCATGGCTTGTCCGTTTTTTTGATATCTTTGCTACGCTAGATCATTGCACATCCTGGTACACTGCCAGAGGCATTCATATAGAGTCATACCTTGTTCTAGATATCGAGTTGTAATATTGAGTTGTAAGTAAATAAAAGTGTGATGATCATCATTATTAGAACATTTTCCCATGTGAGGTTATCAAAAAAAAAGAGGCCAAAGAAGCCAAAATAAAAAAAGGGGGCCAAAGAAGCCCACCAAAAAAACAAAAAAATGAGAGAAAAAGAGAGAAGGGACAATGTTACTATCCTTTTCCACACTTGTACTTCAAAGTAGCACCATGTTCTTCATGATAGAGAGTCTCCTATTTTGTCACTTTCATATTTTACTAGTGGGAAATATTCATTATAGAACTTGGTTTGTATATTCCAACGATGGGCTTCCTCAAATGCCCTAGGTCTTCATGAGCAAGCAAGTTGGATGCACACCCACTTAGATTCCTTTTGAGCTTTCATACACTTATAGCTCTAGTGCATCTGTTGCATGGCAATCCCTACTCACTCACATTGATATCTATTGATGGGCATCTGCATAGCTTGTTGATACGCCTAGTTGATGTGAGACTATGTCCTTCTTTTTGTCCTCTCCACCACCACCTTCTATTCCACCCATAGTGCTATATCATGGCTCATGCTCATGTTTGCGTGAAGAGTTGAAAAGGTTTGAAAAAGTAAAGTATGAAAACAATTGCTTGGCTGACACCGGGATGGGCATGAGGGGTACCTTGTGTTAAGAGAAGGGAGCATAAAAGACTATATGATTTTGTAGGGATAACGTTCTTTAGCATTGATATTTTGAAAGACTTGATTGTTTGTTGGGATGCTCGAGTATTAAATTCTTTTATGTAAACAGATAGACTATTTCTTTGAATCACTCGTCTCTTAATATTCATGCCATGATTAGATTACATGATCAAGATTATGCTAAGTAGCATTCCACATCAAAAATTATCTTTTTTACCATTTACCTACTCGAGGACGAGCATGAATTAAGCTTGGGGATGCTAATGCGTCTCCGTCATATCTATAATTTTTAATTGTTCCATGCCAATATTCTACAACTTTTACATACTTTTGGCAACTTTTTATACTATTTTTGGGAGTAACATATTGATCCAGTGCCCAGTGCCAGTTCCTGTTTGTTGCATGTTTTTTGGTTCGCAGAAAATCCATATCACACGGAGTCCAAACGGGATAAAAACTTACACATATTTTTTTTGGAATATATGTGAATTTTGGGAAGTGGAATCAATGCGAGACGATGCCACAGGGGCCCACGAGGGTGAGGGGCCCGCCCCAGGGGGTAGGGCGCCCTGGGCCCTCGTGGCCACTCCGTAAGGCCGTTGGTGCCCTTCTTTCGCCGCAAGAAAGCCAATATCCGGATAAAAATTGTGTCCAAATTTCAGCCCAATCGGAGTTACGGATCTCCGGGAATTTAAGAAACTGTGAAAGGGCAAAATCAGGAAGCGCAGAAACAGAGAGAGAGATCCAATATCGGAGGGGCTCTCGCTCCTCCGCCGCCATGGAGGCCATGGACCAGAGGGGAAACCCTTCTCCCATCTAGGGAGAAGGTCAAGGAAGAAGAAGAAGAAGAAGAAGAAGGGGGGCTCTCTCCCCCTCTCTCTCGGTGGCACCGGAACGCTGCCGGGGCCATCATCATCACCGCAATCTACACAAAACAACCTCACCGCCGTCATCTCCAACTCTTCCCCCCTCTATGCAGCGGTGTAACCCCTCTTTTACCCGCTGTAATATCTACTTAAACATGGTGCTCAACGCTATATATTATTTTCCCAATGATGTATGGCTATCCTATGATGTTTGAGTAGATCCGTTTTGTCCTATGGGTTAATTGATGATCGTGATTGGTTTGAGTTGCATGTTTTATGAAATGAGAGTACAGGGAATACTTAGTTAAAACATGGAAATAGAAAAGTGTATTGGTAACTAGAAGTTATTATGTAGGAATATAGTAACAAAAGGGAATAACAATTGGTTGCTTAAATACTACACAATTCATTTGACATTGCTGGGTAAGTCAACATGCAGATAGTTGAAAAGAAAACTTACTTTGAACAAAGTCTGGATGGATGATTTTGTCGGGGAAGTTAGCATATATCTCATGACCAGGCCCTTTGATGTGCAGTACAATTTTAGTGCCAGCTTGTACATAAAACTTAGAAATTTCTTTCCAAAAGCCAGTGCCAAAATAGGGGTCACCACGTTCATCAAGTCCTACAGTAGCAACGATTGTAAATCCATGGTTTGTGTGCAGTATGACATCCGTGCAGCCTTGATCTATGTAAAGGGCAAGATTGTGCACTACATAATCTGTTGCATAGCAAGGGATGCGCTGCAGAAAATGGTAGGATTGTTAAAGAAAATATGGTAACATGCAAATATGGGCCCAAATTGAAAGAACTGTACAACAGTTGAAATCAAAGGACAAAAATCTATAATTAAACAGATAGGGTCAACATGATGTCATGGAAATATGAGAGTAATCGAAACAATAATACATCATTAATTTTCCTAATATAGAAAGAAGAGGGGAAAAATCCCCTTTGACGTATATGGTGCATGTGGCACCTTTTATCAAAATGTAGCAATATTTAGAATATGTTCAGGAAAGTAGGCCATGCCAACTGATTTAGGGTGAGATTGAACATACCGCGGGCGTCCTGAAGTGATCTGGTACGATGAGATGGAATCTCTGGCGGAGGTCGCAAAGTCCTGATGTGTCGACGCACTGTACATTCTATGAATGAAAGAAAACACTCAAATCAGCTCGAATAAAAATGAATTCACGGTGATTTCCGCCGGGTGTTTAAAGGAGGCAGATGAACTGGGATAAGAGATGAGATAATGTCTCATTAAATTAGTTACCTTGTCGTCCATGAGAAAGAACCCGCAGTACGGCAGATTCCCCAACCGAGCGGAGCTGGGTCGACTGGGAGCAGCGTCAAGAAAGTCGATGGCGATAGGCGGCGGCAAGCGGAAGTGGAAAAATGCGGTGGGCTTTGCTGGCAGCTTGGCGGCGGTGACAGGCGTCGAGCTAAGTGTTTACCGCCGCGATAGGCGGTGCCATGGCATAGACGCAGAGGAGCTTGTGCAGGTGTGAATAGGGACCGTACCGGAGGGGGTGGCGGGCGGGGTGAGGGGTTTTGTGACGTGGGGATGGTGAGGGTTTTCTTTTTTCTTTTTTGAATTGGGTGGTGAGGGTTTTCTCTGTCCCACAAAGAATTTTGGAGGCGACGGTTTGTTAGAGCGAACCATGTGTGATTGACTCAACAAGCAAAATGAAAGTCATTGCACACGGTTCCAATTTTGGGAACCGTGTGTGATTGACGTAGTACCTCTGTCCTGGTTTATTGGTGCCCCTTTGTAATTTTTACCAAAATTTGACCAAATATTTAACATACTCAGACATAGATAATAAGCGTACATGTACATAAGCACAGTTCAACCATAAGTACATAGTTCAACCGTCATTAAGCATACTCAACCGTACATAGTTCGATCCATCCCACATCTCATCTCACATGCCGGCACGATCCTGAAGCTTCTCAAGGTACTCGACGTACGCGCCGTGCGCTGCTACCTCTTGAGCACTGCGTTGGTTTTTCCTTGGAGAGGAAAGGGTGATGCAGTAAAGTAGCGTAAGTATTTCCCTCAGTTTTTGAGAACCAAGGTATCAATCCAGTAGGAGACCATGCTCGAGTCCCGCGCACCTACACAAACAAATAAGAACCTCGCAACCAACGCGATAAAGGGGTTGTCAATCCCTTCACGGTCACTTACGAGAGTGAGATCTGATAGATATGATAAAGTAATATTTTTGGTATTTTTATAGTAAAGAGAAATAAAAATGCAAAGTAAAATAAATGGCAATGGAAATAGCTAAGTGTTGGAAGATTAATATGATGGAAAATAGACCCGGGGGCCAGAGGTTTCACTAGTGGCCTCTCTCAAGAGCATAAGTATTACGGTGGGTGAACAAATTACTGTCGAGCAATTGATAGAATTGCGCTTAGTTATGAGAATATGTAGGTATGATCATGTATATAGGCATCATGTCCGTGACAAGTAGACCGAAACGATTCTGCATCTACTACTATTACTCCACACATCGACCGCTATCAAGCATGCATCTAGAGTATTAAGTTCATAAGAACAGAGTAATGCTTTAAGTAAGATGACATGATGTAGAGGGATAAACTCATGCAATATGATATAAACCCCATCTTTTTATCCTCGATGGCAACAATACAATACGTGCCATGCAGCCCCTGCTGTCACTGGGAAAGGACACCACAAGATTGAACCCAAAGCTAAGCACTTCTCCCATTGCAAGAAAGATCAATCTAGTAGGCCAAACCAAACTGATAATTCGAAGAGACTTGCAAAGATAACCAATCATACATAAAATAATTCAGAGGAGATTCAAATATTGTTCATAGATAAACTTGATCATAAACCCACAATTCATCGGTCTCAACAAACACACCGCAAAAGAAGATTACATCGAATAGATCTCCACGAGAATCGTGGAGAACTTTGTATTGAGATCCAAAAAGAGAGAAGAAGCCATCTAGCTAATAACTATGGACCCGAAGGTCTGAGGTAAACTACTCACACATCATCGGAGAGGCTACGGTGTTGATGTAGAAGCCCTCCGTGATCAATGCCCCCTGCAGCAGGACGCTGGAAAAGGCCCCAAGATGGGATCTCACGGGTACAGAAGGTTGCGGTGGTGGAATTAGGTTTTCGTGGATGCCTTTGATGGTTTGGGGGTACGTAGGTATATATAGGAGGAAGAAGTACGTCGGTGGAGCAACATGGGCCCCACGAGGGTGGAGGGCACGCCTGGGGGGTAGGCGCGCCCCCTGCCTCGTGCTCTCCTTGTTGCTTTCTTTACGTGAACTCGAAGTCCTCTGGATCACGTTTGTTCCGTAAATCACGTTCCCGAAGGTTTCATTCCGTTTGGACTTCGTTTGATATTCCTTTTCTGCGGAACACTGAAATAGGCAAAAAAACAACAATTTGGGCTAGGCCTTCAGTTAATAGGTTAGTCCCAAAAATGTTATAAAAGTGTATAATAAAGCCCATTAAACATCCAAAACAGAATATAATATAGCATGGAAGAATCCAAAAATTACAGATACGTTGGAGACGTATCATGCGCCACCCTGCGAGAATACTTCTGCTTGAAGGAGCCAACGGCCCGTCCTCTTGCATGCGCCAGAACACTTAGATACGCATCATGAAGCTTGTGGTTGCAAAATGGGCATCCATAGCCGATGTTCCAGGTCCTAATACGCCTGTTATGCATTCCCGCATAAAGCTCCCTCAGGATTTGCCTCTTGTACCTCCTCTGTCCATCTTGATCCTCGCTGTCCACATCATCAGACAGTACCTATACAAATAAAAAAATTGGCATAAAATCAATGATTACATGCCGTGAAGTAGGATTAAGAATTTATGGCTATTTATTTATACATATCTAGAGATTATGATTCGATTTTTAAGCACAATCGTCTATATCGTCTATATACAGACCAATCTTGAAAAAAATAATGGCACAAACATATGTAGGTCATTCAAAATCAATTGTCAAGTCCTGGCTAGGTATTATTGGCAAGAACACTAACCCTAGTCGGATTACTAGCAGAAATCATTTGCAGAGATGAAACAACTAATCACTTATCACTTGTACCATTCAAACAATCAATACACTACACGGATCTAACGAAATTTACTCAGATTTCTTGGATTGGGAGAACATAACCATAGGATTTCTATTCCAAAAAGGGGGAGGCAGGAGTAACAAGAGAAACCCTATGGTCTGTTTGACACATAAATGGGTATAGATGACTAACCAGCTGTCCGTCGTCGTCGGAGTCATCGCCGGGGTCGTCACCAGAGTCAGTGTGGAACTCCGCCTCCGGCTGTGGAAGCTCGACGCTGTAGACGACGTCAGGGTGCGGCGATAACTCGCCGGCGGTGACGACAACCTCTGTCTCCATATCCACGCCGTGCTCCGGTGCTTTAGCAGCCCGGGCGTCGCCACTCCCTCCGATGGGG
Organism: Aegilops tauschii subsp. strangulata; assembly: GCF_002575655.3. NCBI lineage: Eukaryota > Viridiplantae > Streptophyta > Magnoliopsida > Poales > Poaceae > Aegilops > Aegilops tauschii. The sequence continues at coordinate 599,845 of NW_027332466.1, forward strand.
CGCTTCGGCGGCATCCTCATACACTGACGACTTTGAGGACTGAGAGTGGTGTCGAGGATGCAAGCGGAGAGAGAGGACCGTGTGTGTGTGGCGTGGATGGGGGAACGACCGCTCAGGCGCACCATTAATATGGAGTAGTGGGAGTTGTGGGAGAGA